>NW_024582566.1:428384-430197 GCF_018398535.1 Haplochromis burtoni
TTATATTATATTATATTATATTATATTATATTATATTATATTATATTATATTATATTATGATATTTGTGTGCAGAATTTTGAGGTGAAAAATTGCTTGAACACGGTCATGCCAGGAAACGACGCAGAAACGTATTTCTGCCGGCTCCCGTTTAGTCACACGACTCTGCTTCTGTCCCTTCTTTGCTGAATTATACAGAGTTTAGTGTTTACATTGTGATATTGGCTGTAACTTTGATATGCTGCAGGTCTTAACAGAGCTTTAAATGTTTTCAACATTTTGAGCCCTCATTATTTCATAAATATGTGAAAAGTGCACAAAAAATGAAAATCATAGCACAAAGAAAACGTTTTTCATGTCGTGCAGATATGCTAAAATTCTTGTGCAAGCGAGGTTTAGGTGAAATCTTCCATAAGTGTGTTCTTCCTCCCCTCAGGTCCCAGCATTGGCAGTTTGTTTCACATGGCTGACGATCTGGGCCGTGCCATGGAGTCACTGGTCAGTGTGATGACGGACGAACGGAGCACCAAACAGCACGAGGCCCTGCACTTCTGATCCTGCCTTTAATCTTCAGCCCCAACTCCCCCCCTCTCCTCCATCCCTCCCTACTTTCCTACCTATCGCATGCTTTTCTAGTCAAAACAACTGGATTGGAAACAGTTTACAAAGAGAATATATATATAACATTTATTTTTGTGAAAGATTAAAGTTCCAGCAAGGTCTCATCAAAAAAGTACATGTAGATTTCAGTAGTTTCTTAAAATGTCCTAAAGTTGTTTTAATATGAAGAGAGGCTGTTTGGGGTTTTGTTTTTGTTTTTTAACTTCTATGCAATTGTACAAAACAACAATGGGGCTCTGGGCTGGGGTCGAGATACCAAGAAGCATGGTCATAGATTTGCCATCTCTTTGTAACTGGGGAACTACATATTTGTATCAAAATGAATGACTGAAATAATAAGGGTGCTTTGTAAGAGAAAACATGTCTTTGTAAAACATACACTGTCAAAGTAATGCAGACCTATTGGATCTTTAAAGTAGAGCGTCTGCAAGACTGTATGGACGCGTGTTTGGTCGTGTATGTGGTGGTGCCTAAATTTCATATTGCAATCCTTTTTCCAAAAGGTTGAGAAGCAATGGAAGAGGTCACTAAAAGGAAAAATCAATTTGCAAGTCATTTAATCATTTAGCATGATAGCAGTTAAATACACACTTACTACATTATAGCAGCTGCTATAATGTAGTAAGTGTTTATTTGTCTTAAACTTGGCTTCTGAAGCCAGCCTTTGCTTTAGAGCCACAACATTTCTTATGGTTTAATCTGCTGCAAAGCCTAAAAAAAGAAAAGCTAAGATTTAAGAAAACTGCTCCCTTATCTCATTTTCCATTTTTCAAATATGCCATACGCTGTAGATGAAAGTAGAAGACTCTTTCCTCGTCAGCTGCAATCATTCCTTCATTTAAAAATAAAAGAAAGAAAGAACAAATTTGTACTTAATCAAGCAGAATGACTGACATTTGACAAAGTTTTGCAGAATCACGTTGCCAAGCAGCTCCTGCAGGCTGCTGCCTGCCACAGCAGGTCGCTCTGTATGTTTGGAGGGCACTGAGTGAGAAACTCTTCCAAATCAAAGGTATCTGTTTGGAATCCAACTAGCACATCAACAAAGCTGGGAAGATTTAGTGACTTCCATCCACTATGGTGCATAACAGTGAACGAACTTTTAAAAGTATCTTTGACTTAAGTCAAAGATAAAAGCCTAAAGAAGAAAATAAATTCTTAGTTTCAACATTTATTAAATCAAACACACATTT
>NW_024582566.1:430331-435573 GCF_018398535.1 Haplochromis burtoni
GTGTGGGTGACAAACTTTGTTCTGTTTGAGTTTTTCCATCCATTCATCCCTGTTATTATTCTCAGTTTTTCACCTTATTTACTGCCTAAAGGCCTCGTTCAGATCTGTCATTTCTAATGACTGAACTGCGCTGCAAGAGCAACCTTGCCTCTTTCTCTCGTGGAGATGCAAAGTAAACATGTGCATGAGAGCCGTAAGGACCTGAAAAGTGCATCACCTGAGAAGTCAGAGAAAGATGTTTGGTGCAAGTGAGCAAGAGGCATTTCTTCAGCGATGAAGATCTGATGGTGTCCCTCTCTTTCTCCATAAGTACTTCCTATATCTTCTTCAGAATATTAGTATTATCTAGTTTTCAGCTTCAGCTCTACATTGGACCTTGAAGTTCCGATCTTGGTTGTTGCACTGACACGTGCAACATGAGAATTTCATTTTTAACGCAGCTTTCCGACTTCAGCAGTGTAAGACTAGAACCTGAGCACTGCAGTGTTACACGGCTGCTAGATTGTGAGGATTTCCTGAACTATGAAAGAATGTTTAGAGACTGGTTAAATTGAGTTTGTGTGAAAGTTCAGAGGCAGTTTCTCCGCTGTTCTCAGTCCTCGCATTAATAAATTGCTAGCTAATTCATTTCAGAACTATACTGTTCAGTAAATGCACTGTAGGAGCCTCCAGCCTGAATGCCCAGATGCATTTATCCGTGCATCCATGCATTAATCCCTGTGCACTACTGTCAAACCTGGGATATACTAAACCTTTTTCTATGTGGAGGAGGTATTTTATTCTAGCAAACATTACGTTTTTTCCTTTGGTTAAAGGTTATTTGATTTTGTGCTGTGTGTTGTGTTTCAATTAAAGCATGTGTGACTACAGGAAGTTCATCATTATTTAATATTTAACAACTCAGAAGTATGTGAAAGTGGTACAGTATTACGTGCATGCGTGTTTTGGCATCGAGCAGTATCCCAGAGATGTTTCTGGCACTAAGTTTGATTTGACTGGCCAGGTTTTTAATTAACGTTTGTTTCAGTCTCATCATTTTTCAAATAACATCAGTACTTCACAACATATCAGATTCCACCAAATATATGCCTTACTATTGTATTATAAAATGCTTTACTGTATATCAATAAAGCACGCAGTTATACTGATTTGACTCAGCCACTTGATTTTTTGAATTTTAAAAAGAAAACGTAAACACAGGATCCTGCTGTGTTCCTTCCCAGCTCCTTAGACTACCATGACCTGGATGACAGAGAACCTACACAGACTGAAGAAATATCTCAGAGTCCTGTTTCTCAGGGTTTGCTGCGATAAATATTCCCGCATATGATGAGAGTGGATCTGGATAAGTAAGCTGACAATGAACCACTGAAAAGGCAGGAGCAGAGGGGAGGACTTCCATGTGGGTGTTAAACAGGGACAAAAAGTATTGACATCAGTCGTCTGGAAGACACTGGTGACAAGAAACAGAGTAAGACATAAACACACAGGTGATCAAACACTGTAGGGCCGGGGTCTCAAACTTCACACATACTGACGTGACGTTACTGTTTTTGTTTGGGAGGATTTGTTTGTTGTTGAGTGCAATTTAAAAAAAGTTCTTTAAAAAGCAAAAAATGATTTAATATATGAACTCGACATGAGCAGAGAGCACAAACCTGTTGAGGGATCGGCTGTTAGTTCAGTGAGAGTCAAAGATGAATGTGAACACTTACGTCTGCGCTTTGATTTCGTCTTATTTTAAAAAACAAAACACTGTAATTCAGAAATATTTGTTGGTGTTTTCTTGTTTCTTTCTTTTGTAGTACTTGAAAGTGAATCTATCCTTCATCAATTCACTCAAAAAAAAACCCAAAAAACCTGTTTTCACGATTTTAGTCCCAATTGGGTTTTTCTTACTTTGTCTAATGGAAAATATTGCAGTGGAGTATTTTAGGTTTGTGTGATTTCCAAAGGTAAACTTTTAAATTTGGTTGCATTGATCTGTTCAAGGACTTCCCAGCATTTTCAGCTGCGTGCATGGAAAGGCTAACGGCAGTGAAAGTAGTGCAAAGACCAACCAGAGAACGCCGCAGACATCACTGACCACAGACATGAAAGAGACTCATTTTGAACAGCAATTGTATTTTTTAGAGGAAATTTAAAAAGATATGAAATGTATCTTGCAGCGTAATAGCATCGGTGAGAGGCATCTACTGTATGAATTGTGCCAGTAGAGTGTGAGAGTTGATCTAACAGGAATGACAAAACCATCCAACACAATTATTGTTTATGTGGTTCGACGTGGATGATGCTGCCTACATCTGGCCACAGAGACACTTTGCAGTCCATACCTGCAGTCTGCCAATGGCGAACCGTACTGAGCCCATTAGCAACAATGGGCTCCACTGCCTGCGTTGCTCCTCTGAAAATGAAGAGCTTAATTCTATTCACATTTATTTAAAGGAAGGAAAAATATCCTTTTAATAGAAGAAACCTCTGGAAGAACCAGGCTCAGGGAGGGGCGGCCAACTTTAGGGTGAGAGAGGGAAGACAGGATAAAGACAGAGCCAGCGGTCAATGATAACTAAAGATTAAATACAGAGAGGTGTATAAATGCAGACTTTAAGTTTAGGCACACCATCTGGGCCTCCCTCTTCTTTCTGCTGAAGGATGGTTGCTGCCTCAGGTCTTCAGCACTCTTAGTGTGTTTTGTTACAGATGCTGCAGTTGGAGACTCGGCTCCATTCCTCCCCCTTTTCTCTCTGCATTGAATCATATCTGTTATTAATCTCTGTCTCTCTTCCACAGCATGTCTTTATCCCGTCTTCCTTCTCTCACCCCAACCAATCACAGCAGATGGCCCCGCCCCTCCCTGAGCCTGGTTCTGCCGGAGGTTTCTTCCTGTTAAAAGGAAGTTTTTCCTTCCCACTGTCGCCAAAGTGCTGCTCATAGGGGGTCATATGATCGTTGGGTTTTTCTCTGTATGTATTATTGTAGGGTCGACCTTACAATATAAAGCACCTTGAGGCGACTGTTGCTGTGATTTGCTGTGTAAATAAAATAAAATTGAATTTTGACATTTTATACATGATTCTGAGATTTGGTAATGATTTATCCTGTTGTCAGCCAGCAGGGTGGATCAGTGGCTAACACTGTCACCTCAAATACTTTGTTCTGTATTTCTTTAATAAAATAAACGAGGGCTTTTCTAGGGTAATTTGTATAACAGCAGACAGACACTACAGGTCTTGCAAAAATAATACAACCGATAGATCCAGTATTAGTACATGCCTCAAATGTTATCAGACACTGAACTACAGAGATAAAGCAGCACAAATGTAGAAATGACATACGCCATACAAAATGGTAAATATTTACAAACAGTTTTTAATAAATAAGACTTCCTGAATCCATTTCGTGGGGGTTTAGTTGGTAGAAATAAAGTCACATTTCTAATGAAAAAGAACCAGTAAAGACGAGTGTGCATTTTCAAATAATGCAGTGTGTGTTCAGGAGGTATCTGGCCTTTTCCACTGCACCGCTGGCCTGGTAAATGAGTGACAGGTTGAAGGCAATCTCCCTCCTCAGATCAACCTGGTCACCTGGGATGCCCTGCAGGAAAAATAAGAAGACAAAGGGAGGCAAACATCCATCACTGTCCTAAAGGCTACGTTTGCACTGAGCAGCAAGTTGTGTTTTTACCCACCTCCAGTTGTTTTGCTGGTAGTAAAAGCGCCTTTTGGTAGTAATGCATAGCCAAGTGTGTGAGGCCCATTTGGTGCAGCGCTCGGCCTAGGTTGTACATACTCTCTTGACACTCTCCACGAAGCTCTACGTAACGCCACAGGAAGGAGAAACCCTGAGAGCACACGTTGGTTTTAGAAGAACAGACTATAGGACTGAACTGTGCACAGAAATAAACGAACTCTGTACCTGCAGCACCAGCGTGTGCCGTTTAGCCACAAACCTCTGAGATGCCATGTGGAAGAAGGTGAGACCTACAAACAGGCTGTGCAGTGGATTGCTGGGATGAGTCTGGAAGGCCTGAACATACTGACCTGAAAACACATCCAGTGTTTGAAAAATGTACTGCTGTGCAAAGTGGACCAAGTGTGAACATAATCCCTAAACCCTTTACACCGCGCTCCAAGTTATTGTGTTTAAGTGTCATAACGATTAAATAAGCTGTTCTTCGATAAAAACCATGGATGGGAGTGTGTCTCAGGACTCTGTGTTTCACTGAAATCAACCTCGGACCCCTGTGATCGTTAGTTTGCCAGCTGAGCCCAATTAAAGGAAAAACTACTAAAGGAGGATGTTCCACATTATTAAGCATTATTAACCATTTTCAAGAAACAGGAATGAAAAAGGATCTCTGCTGCTGAAAAGTGTGAAATAGTTGAATGCCTTGGACACGTAACGAGATATCTCACAAATATTTCAGCGTGATCACCATCATGTTAAGAGATTTGTGAGTCAGAGCACACATGGGTCCGTGCAGGTAAAGGCACAATGACGAAGGTTTCAGACAAATGCATCAGATTAAGAGAGCAGCAGCTAAAAGGCCATCACAAAGCAGCAAACACATGTTTGAAGCTGCTGGTGCCTCTGGAGCCCTGCGAACATCAAGCTGTAGGATCCTCCAGAGACCTGCAGCTGTGCATAAACCACCTCCAACCAATGCTCACAAGCAGAAACGCTGCAGTGGGCCCAGAACTACAAGAAGACTCATTTTCAAACGGTCTCGGTCACTGATGAGGGCAGCGCAGCCCTGGATGGTCCAGATGGATGCAGAGGTGGACGGTTGGTGGACGGCCACCGTGTCCCAACAAGGCTGCATCGTCAGCGAGGAGGTGGAGTCACGTTTGAGCTGGAATCACAGGGAGAGAGCTGGTCGGCCCCTTTAGGGTCCCTGAAGGAGTGAAAATGACCTCTGCAGAGGATGTGGAGTTTCTGACTGACCACTTTCTTCCATGGTAGAAAGAGAAGAACTGTGCCTTCTGCAACACAACCATCTTCATGCAACACAATGCACCACCTCATGCTACAAGGAACACCTCTGCATCATTGGCTGCTGTCGGCATAAAGGGAGAGAAACTCATGGTGTGGTCCCCATTCCTCCCTGACCTCAATCCTATTGGGAACCTTTGGAACATCCTCAAGCAAACAAATATGAGGGCGGGAGGCCGTTCACATCCAAACAGCAGCTCCGGGAGGCTATTCTGACATCCTGCAAACACATTCAAGCAGAAACTTTCCA
>NW_024582566.1:437485-452244 GCF_018398535.1 Haplochromis burtoni
CGACTGTCATTTAAATCGACTATGTAGGAAAAACAGAAAAATATAATAATTTGGAACGAGCTGTATTTCAACAACTTGTGAGATTTAACGGAGACAAAACTGCTAGACTGTTAATTATTTATTTAAATGTTGGGATCAAATCTCTTTGGCACTCAAAGCACCTTTTTAGTGTTTTATATCATTTTAAGCAATGTTACTTTACCAATATGTGTCCAGTTGCTTGGATATGGTTATAAAACACATTTTAATTCACATAATTCTCTTTCAATGCAAAGCAGTGTTGGAGGTATGTGATCACCGACATCTGCAATCAAGAACAAGCTAATAAGCAAAACTTGATGACAGTTTGAGAGGTGTGGCGCAAGCAAAGGAAGGGCTCCTTTAAAATGCTGGTGCACATCAGTGGCAGATCACATGTTCCTCCTAAAATGACAACAACATGACGCGGTCCCTGATTATAGCGCTGATGCTGTGATGGTCGTCACACTCCAAAGTGGTCTAAAACCAATCATGTAAGATATGCTGAAGTACGGTAGTGATGTTAAATGTTTTTATCATCTCTAGTTAGTCGATTCGTGTGCGAGTACCAAGAGCATGTTTGAAGCTCCCTGACACCATGGCGTTATGTCCGCAGAGAACACAGAGGGCGTGATTGTCAGGATGTTTAAACAGCATGCGCAGACAGAAGCGATGGTGGCGCTGGTGCTGCGACGTTATTGTCAGCTGCAGAGAGTTAAACAAACAAACAAACAAAAACAAACAAAAAAACATTTGTTTACAAAATCTTTCCACCAAATTCAGGAAATCTATGCTTTTGATTCATTTGAATATTTAGTATTAGCAGTAAATCTTCATACAGACTATGACAATGCATCAGAGGCTCTCTGGTTAATAAATAAATCAACTGTGCAAAGACGGTAAAAATGAAAGAGTCAAAATTCAAGATAAGTGGTCGTTTCAGAAGAAAGCCGGCACATTTCATGAGGACAAACTTTCCTGCTTCTCATTAAGAAGTGTAGTGACGCATTTCCTGAATACAAACAAATACTTTTAAATATATTTACAAGTTTGTCCTCACAAATGTGCCGCTTTAATTCCTAGAAAGAAAAGAGTTTAGTAAAATAGTTGGGCCAGTTTCTCCTTTAGTGATCTTCTATTCTGCTGACACACAAGCAGACCTGGTTAAAAATATTCCAAAGCTGAGGCAGAGCCACATTTTCCAACAGCATCAGTCTGTTGAGAGGAAAAACAGAGAAATGTTATATTTATTATAATTGCGGCATGCTCTTTATGCCAGGCCACGCCCATATTAACTACCTGATGTAGTTGTAGGCCTTGTAATAGTTGTGGTCCAGGATTGTGGCAGACAGGCCAATGAACTCCAGTTCTTTCCTCCTGGGCTTGTTGTCATAGAACGAGTAGAACTCCATGGCCGAATCCACAAGCATCTCCGCCTCCTGGAAGCGCTGCACCTCACACAGCGTCAGCACACAGCTCAGCAGCAGCTGCCACCAGTCCTCTTTGGACAGGACGTTGGTTTTACCTGATGACAGTGACAAAGTGAAATCCAGCGACCAGACCAACTACGGGCTCTACCTTGTAGCCAAGTACGATGCAGACAAAGATAACATACCAGTGTTGTCCAGATAGGCCGTTTCATGGTCAGCAATCTCTGGTAGCATGTCTTCGACCTTCACGAGCCTCAGGTGATTCTCACCCGACACGTTTACAGAGCTCACACACACCTTAGCTCGCTGCATGGCCACCTATAAACATGCATGCGTTATGCACCTTTGGATGACTCGCAGGACGCAATGAAATGTGCGCAACAAAAACAAAAAATGGAGCATTTATTTGTTCAGATTCACCTTCTCTCACAGTAACCTCATTGTTGAGGAGAACTCTCAGTAAACAAACTACAGTAAAAAGCCCGTCTTATCAACTGTGAGGTGTTTGTCCTTTTCCCCTGTCAGGTACAAAATAACTTGAATGATAAAAATGTTTGTTAAGAAAAACCAAACAATTACATATGAAGAACAACAAACTGAACTTACACTAAAGTTGTGTTTACACCGTTAGCCATTTGTACTTGTGTCAATATCACTGACAGACAGAGCAGTCACAGTTCTCCTGGTAAGTGCATTAATATTGTTGGTCTAGTATATATTTACTTATTGATCCTATCCCAGCTGTCACAGGGCGAGAGGCGGGGCACATCCTGGACAGGTCGCCAGTCTGTCGCAGGGCTCAGAGACAGACAATCGTTCGCACTCACATTCACACCTGTGGGCAATTTAGAATAATCAATGAACCTGTCCCCACAAACTGCATGTGTTTGGACTGAACCCACAAACACAGAAGGACCTGATGGTGGAATGAACTCAGGCCCTTCTTGCTGTGCAGCAGCAGCGCTAACCACCGTGCCGCCCTGTTTACTGAATTATGAAATATTAATGCAATAACCCAGCTGCTAATGCGAACTAGTTAACATCATTTACGTGTCAGGCAGATTAGCTCTGATCCAGCCGAAGCAGCCGAACGGTCCTCCCAAATTCAAAGCATCCAAGTAGTTCTGCATTTTTTCAAAACTTCTAAGATCGTTCCCTCTTTGATTTCACTGACACTTGGCTAGACTGCAGAGCTGAGGTCAAACGTAGTGCATTCTATATGTGGAACAGTTGTAGCAACTCCTTTGACTCTGTCAGAGAGGAAAACGCACTCTTTATAGCAGCAGTATGAGTAAAAACAGAATATTTGTGGTGGCCACCTCTCAGCCTCCTATTGCATCAATCTGAAACTCCAATGTAGCTTCATTTTAGAGTTCTCACATTCACAAACGTATTCATGCTGCCCGTCCAGCAGGGTGACGACGACCCCCCATCATGAGCGGCTGACGGGTAAAAAGCAACCGTAAAGTGTGTTACCTTGAGGAGCATCGAGATCATGGTGATCACAGTGTCCAGGTAGTCCTGCATTTTCCCCTGGGTCTTCAGGAGCGTAGAGCGATGGAGCAAAAGCTTTAACTCCTACAAACACAGAGATATACAAAACCAGTTACCAAACACAGAGCACTGACCAAACAGCATAGCATCCCCAAATGCTGCAGGTGATGGTTTTCCTTTTTCCAGCTGGTAACCAGACTACGTGTTCTTGACTCTAATCTCAGCTCAGGTCTGGAAAGCACAGAAATCTTGTGTTTAACCAGAATCCAAGTAAACTATGAAAGCAGGTAAACTGCTGTGGGTCAAACACGCATGATTACACTGCAAGCTCTGAGGACTCGTGCATTAAACAATGAAGCAATGAGGGGGATGTGGGCAGGAAGTCGTTTGCTCACTCTGCATCATATTACCACTAACAGTTGGTAACTAACTGGTTGCTACCAGACTCGCCGGGCTCCAAATCCACCTCACTATTGTGCTCTCCACACCTAATCACTTCAATGGCTCACGTCTAAGCTGAGAGAAGCCAAAAGTGGCACCCACCCACTTCACATCACTACACTATCTCACCCATTGTTGCTTGAAGTTCCCAAATACATTCACTTTCCGTGGTCTCTGGTCACTGGGTTGCTGATTACAGCTTCAGTGGGGATGCCCCTTTATAAGCTGTGACTGTCAGTGCTCCTGACAGAGCAGAGGTTCGCACTCCTTTTCCCTTTGGTGTTACCAGAAAATGTCCATGAAAAAGACCTCTAAAAACCTCCATGACATTTCAGGAACATTGTAAATGTAAGATAATGCAACCTAACGTGATAATGCAAAAAGCAAAAACAAAGATCCCCTGCCTTTTGTGCGGCTGAAGAATCGTGTGCTAGTATGTTGCTATCATACATGGACTCCAGCGCCTTAAGGGCACAATCCATGCGGCCCAACTGTTGCTGCAGTGTGGCGAGGGAGAGCCGGGCCTCTAGGTGCTGCGGAGCCATCTCCACCACCTTGGTGTAGCTTTCTGCTGCTGCCTCCATGTGGCCCAAAGCCTTCAGACACTCTGCAGATGACAAAGGAAAGTGATAAAGACACATAACAGTGGTTTTCTTTTTCCAAGCCAGACCTGAAGTCAGACCTCGTTTAAGGTCTTGGCTTCTCTGTTGTTACAGAGTTTCACACATGAAGAATATTCGGGATGGAAGGTGAAATGTCTTTTTAGTCTAAGTTTGCAGATGCACCTCTTCCTTTAACATCATTCCCTTTTTGCTGGACCTACCTGCATGCCGCAACCAAACAACAGCCAGGTTGTACTTTTCAGATACGACGAGGGCAGTCAGCAGAGGCAGAGCAGACATGTACTTGCCCTCTTCCAGATACGCTTCACCGACATCCAGGTACAAGTCGCCGATCTCTTCTGGACTCTGCTCCATCAGTGTTGAAACCAAGCCCTATAAGCAAGAAGATTCTAAAATGAAATGATCTTTTAATAAAGACTTCATTAATAATCTGAGCTCTGTATGTTTTTGAGTCCTGTTTTACCTCGGTGGGTGCGTAGACATGTAGGTGTATGAAGCACACAATTAACTTGGTCCTCAGGTCCACTGGGACGCTGTCTGGTACCTGTACATCCACAATTTCACCTGGAAACAGCACACAACGACCAATCAGTAAAAAGAGTTCCCCAAAGACTCAGGCAATGATTCTTTCACGTCATTGGAGGATGTTTGGCCCACTCTACTTAGGATATTCAGTCTCAAAACCCTCTATTTGAAGTCACGCCAACGTGTCTCAGCAGGATTGCTGCCAAAGGTAGCATCCAGCCTTATGTTAAAATGATAGATGGTGCTAAACAGAGTTTATCTATTTGTGTTAACAGTAAATCACCTTTATTCTTAATCAAAGATAAAATGAAAGCATACGTTTGTTTAATATGTGGAATGAAAAGTTTGAGTAAAGAAATGTTTTAATGTCTGGATTTTCTGTGCGTGGACATGAAATACTGTGGAAAGACAGAAAATGTGATTCCACCCCTCATTAAATAATTCTGAATATAAGAAATGTTATCGAGTATGTTGCAAGTGTTAAACACACAATCACGAGTTACAGGTGATTTTGCTGATATAAAGCGATCGCTGCATGCATCTGTTGAAGTGTCTTTTGAGATCACTGAGTGTTCGAGTGTGGAAAACATTTTGAAAAACAACAACATCTAAACCAGGGGTGCCCAATCCCAGTCCTCGAGACTACTATCCTGCAGCTTTTAGATGCATCCCTACTCCAACACAGCTGAATCAAATGGTGTGATTACCTCTTCAGCATGCCATCAAGTTTGGCAAAGGCCTGATAACAAGCCATTCAGTTGATTCAGGTGTGTCAGAAGAAGGATGCGTCTAAAAGCTGCAGGACGGTAGCTCTCGAGGACTGGGATTGGGCACCCCTGATCTAAACACTGGGGGTGCAACGATATTCGTATCGATATTGAACCGTTCGATACAGTGCTCTTCGGTTCGGTACGATATGTATCAAACAATACAACAATTTTAATTTATTTTATCAACTTTTCCTTCTGACGATGCTGTCTGTGTGAGCGCTCAGTGGATCTGCGTTCGACTACTCCGCCTAGGCTGCACTGTCGAGCGCAGATCACTGAGCGCAGCGCAAGCTAGCAAGACAGAAGTTAAGCTCTCCTTGCAACATGGCAAATTGAACCTCCCCACCCTCATTCAGATCTGGCGTTTGGAACTTATTTTGGTTTTCATGTGACGTATGACCCTGAAGGTAAGCGCGTCATGGACTAAAGTAAAACAGTATGTTGGATGTGCCACGCAATGCTCAATTACATGGGTGGGAACTAGTGTGTTAGCGCAGTTAGCTCGTTAACGTGTTGGCCGTCCAGCCCCACGCACGGGGCGATCCGCGGTAGCTCGTTAACGGAGATTTGCATGTGGCTACGTCTTCAGATTAACGCTGACAGCACTAGTGGGAACACAACGAATATGACTGCAATTACATCCTAGTGCAAAGACAAGTGGAAGCAGACAAAAACAACAAGCGCATGCTACAAACTTTACCCGAGTCATTTAGACAGCCGTTAGCACATGATTCTCCTTATGGGGACCTGATATGTTTAATATGCTGCTGAGAATATAGCCCAGAAGAAGCGTATAGTATAGCTTTTATTTTGAAAGAGCCATTTCTCTGTAATAAACTCTTTTCCAAAGATGAGTGATTTCTCGCATCAGATAATTTTTTTTTTTATTACTTTGTTGTTTCAGCAACATTAAATTTAAAAACTGTACTTTTGAGTTAAAATATATATTTATAATTTTAATAAATGACAAATTAAAAAGGCATGAACTTTTTTTGTATTGAAAAAATATCGAACCGTGACACCAAAGTATCGAACCCTGAATTTTGTGTATCGTTGCAGCCCTAATAAACACATCCTGTTTACGCAAACGTAGTCACAGAGGCACCACTAAAGAAGCCACAACGAACGCTCACTTTGTGTCCTCATCTTTCTGCACTTCCTATAAGACGTCATGAAGGCTATGAGAGTTCTTCATATGATGAAGAACAGCCACGATGAGTTTGAATCCTCTTGCAAGGATGTAAATGTGTAGCGCCTCATGTCGTTGCAACTTACCGCTCTCCTCTGCTGCAGCTTGTTCTTCCTTCTGTGTCCCGTCTGCAGGTTGCTTCTCCTGGTCTTCGGTGCTCTCCTCTTTAATCTTCTCTTCTTCTGTTGGTGGAATAACATCTGAAGTGGATTCACTTCTGACCAAAACGATGCCTACAAACTGCACCAAGACCTAGGAGAGCAAACACGTGGAATGTTTATCCATTTAAACCAAAAACATGTTTGTTCTCAGTCTAAACGGCAGTAAAGGTTTTTCCACAGAGACCCACCTGCAGGGCCTTGTTGTACTGCCGGTTGGTGATATAAAGCTCAGCGGCCATGTTGATAAAGTCATCACTGACCAGGTCGGGGTGTCGTGCCAAAGCTTCCTCAATCACACTCAGAGCTGAGGGCAGGTCACTGCTTTCATAGTAACTCCTAAACACGTCCCACACAAGCAAATACCGATAACTGAACTGTCAAGGTGATAATCCAAGATCAGATGGTTTGAGGTGACGGTATTTTAGGGGGCAAAACGAGAACATAGTTTATGTGTATATAAAAACACATAGCATGTCAGTGTGTGTCCCTTACTTGGCCATGTCTTTGGAGAGCTGTATGAAGTGCTCTCCATCCTCCAGCGGCAGAAGTGACAGGATCCTGCGGTAGCCGTCCATGCACTGTTTGTGCTCTCCCAGGCGCATCTGCAGGCTGCAGCGCTCCCACAGATAGCGCACATTGGTAGGATCGTACTTGATAGCTGTGGAAATGGAGCAAGGCTTGAACCTAGAGAAGTATATAAATGATAACCAGCGTTTCCCTGGTCCCTGTTTGTTTTGCACTGGTGGCTCATATTCCACAATTCAACGGTATGAGAAGCACCAACGATAGAAGGCGCAGGAGCAGTCATTTTTAAACCGCAGATTTGTCAGGACTTGACTGTTTTCTGTTGTACAAAGTTCACAGACACGTTTCAGATTTACACGTTGGACTTGTCTGCACTAAAACAGCTCGTCTCTGGATAGATTCGACAGCTCAAGTGGTACGCAGGACTCATCCAGAGGAACACCTGTCCCACATTTAAGACCCCACACAATCCCTGACACCTTCTGACTTTGCTCTTACATCAGAAAATCCATTGTTCTTGTGCTGTTTGATCAGAAACTGTAGAGACAAACACACTTGATGTGTGTTACTTTTATTAGTTCATTTCTCAGCCCCTCAGCTGATTTGTTACTTTGCATGGCTCTTCCAATATTTATCCCACTAAGGAAATCCAGTCTGAGAGTTTTAAATATGCTGCAGCAATCACCCCAACTACAGACTGAGGAAATTACAGGGCTTATTACTGCAGCATAAATATAGCTATAGGACCATGGGATTGAAGTACTGGCCCCGCAGTAATGAACATCCACTTTAACACAACAGGTAGGGACTGTGTTGTTCAACAGGCCCACCAACAGACAATAAACAGACGTGAAGTTCCAGTGGGAAGTGATGCGTGCCGGTCCGTGTCAGACTGACCTTTGCTGTAGCAGATGATGGCTTGCTGGATGTTGTCCTGCTCCAGAGACATTTCAGCCAGTCTGATCCACTCCTCGCAGTCCGAGGGGTTGAGGTGGGCGGCGATCAGGCCAAACTGCAGCGCTTTGCTCATGTCCTCTTCATCCTCATAGATCATAGCCAACGTGGAGAAAGGCTCATATGCCAGAGGAGCTGAGGGACAAAGGGAGAAGAGATTTTGTTTTTAACTTTTCATAGTGTTTGAACACTAACTGGCACACAGACAAACCAAAGTTAGTGTCGACACAAACAGCGAGTGAATATATGCCTGTAAGGTCACGCAAACCCACTTCGTACCCTGTCTTATGATCTCCATACACATCAGGATGGCGTCCTCTTTCTCTCCTCTTGCATAGCGAATGTTGGCTTCTCCCATCAAGCCTCTCAGAGCCCGGGGCAGTTTGCTGCCATGACGACGCCCCTGTTCACATAGTTATATATTAACTAAGAACTGGAAAAACTCACCTAGGCATGACCGTTCGCCCGTCTCACCTTCATCATCTTCTTGTTTTCTCGATTCAGCTCCATCTCCAGTGCAAACACATCTCCTACAGTCACATCTTCTGCCATTTCTTTAGCTTCACTCTTCTTTCCCTGTTGTCTCCCCACTTGTCTTGGCCTCTTCCCTATCTCCTCTGCCTGCAACTCTTCTTTGTCTGCAATGTAATCCTTATCATGTGCATCATCAACATAGCTCAGGCTGTCCTGCTCTTCCTCCTCCTCCTCCTCCTCTGAAGATTGTGGTTCAGCAGTTTCTCCCAGCATGGAGGCAAAGGCCAGCTGGACTCCTGGGCTAACTCCATCCTCTGAGAAGACAGGAAAGCTGGCTTGAGTAACATTACCATACTTTGCATGCAATCCAGGATGGGAACCAAAGTAACCCAGTTTTTATAACCAGTCTCTGACCAAAACAATAGCTTTATGAGCAACACTCAGTACTTTGTGGACCCTAAAGAACAGTAGTTATTATCTGTCATTTTTATTGATGTTGATATCAAATAAAAGGCAGTTTCAGACATTTTAACTTGTCAAAGTAGGAAAATCACAAGAGTTCCATTAAGAGAAATTCTGACCTGTTCCAGAAGCATGATAAAGGCGAAATAGTCCAGAACTGAAATCTAGTAGTTTTTCCATTAGAGGAAAGATGATGCAGGTTGGAATTTACATTTGGTGAATGTGTTCATCCAGTTTTGTTGTTCCAGTTATTTTTAAAACTTTGTTATATTCCTAAAACCATGACAATTACAACACACTCGCTCATGGGATTCAGTGTCGCTATCTATTGAAAGAAGGGTCCATTATTTACATTTCCAGAGCCACTGACAGAGAGAGATTACCGATCTTCGTTGAGATGAGTCCGGACGTCGACGGGAGCTCAGCGTCGTCCCCATCTTCAGCTACCTGCCCTGACTGAGAGGTCAGAATGAAGGAAGTATATAATTGTTTGTCAATGAAACGACCGTCCACACAAGTGGAGCACAAGTCCAAGTGATGCTGAGGAGTGATACTGCCTCAGCTAGACAGCTAACAGTTACTGAACTAACAACATAGCTTACCTTGGCTTTCCGCTCGTCTCTCCTTCTGTCGAACTCTTCAAAAGTTATTCTACCCTCGAGGTAATCTATGAGCTCATTACTGAACCCAGACATGTTTCCCGCCACTTCAAACAAGCTGTCACATCAGTTTACGGACACATAAATCACGTGTACGACGCTGTACATCCGATACGTGACGTCCGCTAGCACTCTAAACTCAGACCGTAGCAAAAGTCAACATTAACTAACGTGAAACGGCAACCACGTGATCCTTCAAAAACTTCCGGGTTAGCGCTCTCAAACAAAATAACAGCACAGGAAGTGCTGATTGGGCCATACCAAGTGCAGCTTTGTCATGGGGAGGATAATTAAATAATTCATTTTAAATTATGTTTCTTTTCTTTTGTTTCTGAATTGCAGTTGTGCTTAAAATACAAAGCACAAATGTTCAGTATTATTAATCTAAAATAACTGTAAAACTAACTGTTTCTGTTTCTTTGTGGTCAGATGATTTGTCAGTATTTGTGTTCCCTGTTGTGGCTGCACTCCCTCCCTAGAAAACGAAACATTTCCCGTTTGTGTGAGCTGTCACGTTGTTGTTTTTTTATTTATTTATTTTTTTTATTTTTTTATTTTTTATTTTTAGTAATATTAACATACAAACAAAATGCACCATATATTACAGATTGAGAGAATAAACATTCCTTACATATTAGCAACTTCCATACATGGGAAAAAGAAAATATACAGATTATTAACTCACTAAATCAAAATCTTCCACAAAGGAAACAAAAAAAGCAGCCTTTTTCTTTTTAACTAAGGTCAAAGATTTAACCAACAGGTTTAAGTCGTTTTTCCAGTGAGCTAGTGTTGGTTTAGTCTTAAAAAAAACGACATTTATGTATAAATTGCTTGCACAAGATTAATAACACATTAACACCATAATTAGCTTTCTTTTCTTTCAAAAACACTCCAAACATTATCATATTTAAGGTAAATGGGGTAATTTGAATCCCACTGGAATAAAGCCAAGTATGAAAATCCAACCAAAATATTTGTATAAAATTGCACAAAAAGAATAGATGGTCCAAATCCTCCTCTTCTGTTTCACAAAATACACACTTACCAGTTTCTATTTTGAATCTATCACCAAGGAGTCTATTTGTCGGGTAAATTTTATTCAAGATTTTAAATTGGACTTGTTTCCCTTTAGGAGCTGTCACGTTGTGCTTTTGGATCCTGCACAGTAGTGACATTAGGTGGAGTGGCTGCTTCGAACTCCCACGCACACAACTTGGACCTCGTTAAAAATAATATACATACATGTATGTACAGACACACACATTTATAAAGAGGGAAATGTGATTGATTTTGGTGTCATGAATGTTGCTTTAAAGCTAAAACTGTTTAAATCTTTTCTTAATAACAAGCAGTCAGTTTGATCAACAGGCTCTTCTCTACTGAGATTCATAAACAGAAGTTCACATAACAGACCAGTATGGACTATAGATGTGTTATTATTAATAGAAAATTTGAATGAAAAGGGAGTTTTACAAAGGTTTTTGGGAAATATCACATTTCATGAATCATATTTGTGATGTGTTACTGTGTGAAGAACTTGGTTTGAGATTCAGTCTTCACTGTAATCCTAAAATATACACGGTGATAAAAGCAATGCCAGTTCCTCTAAAATGGTTAGAGAAGATCTGCTGCACTGTCCCTAGTTTGAGCAAACTCAGCATTCAATATATTGAATTTAGTGACTGAAAAATCTCCAAATTTATTAGAATGACTTTAGTCAAAGATTTTTTCCCCCTAATCAGGTTAAAAGGCATTATATCCTTGAAGATTTTGAATTGGTTTAGAACACCAAAATTAAATTTTTTTATTTTTAAAAATCGCTCTGCATCTTTTTTTCTTTCCTTTTCTTTTTTTCAATATTGTATTTTTTTTAATCTTTTATATATTTATCTTTAATACTTAAAGTTATATAACGTACCTGCTCGACTTGCATTGTTACAATACGACACTGCATTCAAGTTTCTGCGTGACTGCTGCAGCTGCAGTTAAAGCGCTGCAACCCAATTTTACAGCATCAAGCGAGAAATTAGAATCAAACTTATGAGAAAGGAGACTTTGAACACAAATAAGTGTGATGAAAACTATTAGTAATGCTAGAAAGCATCTGGAGTTCGACACCTGTGGCCTAAGCTGATCCTGCAAGTATTCAGTCAGGACTGCAGACAGGAGTTAATAGAAGATAAAAGCAGAAAGGTGTTTGGCACTGGCAGAGAAGATTTTTAAGGTTTTTCATGGGCACAACCCACATATTTCTTTACAAATGTCACACTATTTAAAGGTGGACAAAAATAAAAAAAACCCACAAGAACAAAAAAAGGCTTTCAGATTTATCAATTTATTGCATTTATTGATTATTGTTATAATTCTTAATAAGAACCACTGTTACAACAAATCGATCAAACACAAATGTCCTTACTAGGTGATACGTATAAACTGGTCGTGACTGGAAGCACTTTACTGTGGTGCTTTCCAGCTTGGGAGAAACATGTAGCTGAGGTCCCAAAGCCAACAATGCACGGCTTGAGTAGTAACTGGAAGAAGGAAAAATATTAACCTCAGCAACTTCACTTTCAGTGTTGTATATGTTGCTATGCTAGATGTGGCAGTTAGCTGTAGCTCATAGGTGTCAAACTCTGGCCCGCGGGCCAAATTTGGCTCACAGCCCAATTACATTTGGCCCACGAAGCCATACAAAATTGCTATTAGAGCTGGCCTGCCATTATTATACAGTGCATGTACTGCTAATACTACAATTCCCAGAATGCTCTGTTGGTGTTTTGGCCCGTCAGTCACGACAGGACTCATTAGCACCCTCTCCTCTGACAATAGTCATAGCAACCATGCAAATACTGCCATGCTACCGATCCCAAAATGGCTAAGAATAAAGAACAGGAGCAGGTGGGAGAATATGATGAAAATATGATAGAAAAATGATAAAATTTAATTCAGAAGGCTGCAATACATTTTTTAAGAAATATTCCACTGATGTGTTATTTAATTGGAACTTTGATTTTGCATGTGTGCAATATTAAGTTATATATACATTTATTAAGCTTTGCTTGTTCCATACTCAGTTTTTCAGCAAAACTTGTTTGAGTCCATAAAAAAGATTCCTTGTTATATTTGAGGAAGTTTTTTTTCAATGAATATTAATGTTAGCCCGCGACTTTGATCCAGTTCTTGAATTTTGGCCCACTGTGTATTTGAGTTTGACACCCCTGCTGTAGCTATACAGCAACATAGCTTAGCAAAAGACATCTTTATGCTTCTTTTTTTCTTTTAAAAAAATAGCTTTTGAAATGTGACAGCGTCATCCTGACCGGGTGCTGTCGCTACTCTTCAGGCACACATTTACCTGTTACATGGTTACGAGCTATAGCGCTGCTACGGCATGAATGTTTTTGCTTTTGTTTCAGCCTTTGTTAGTATATTTTCCTTCTTCAAGCAGTTATTCTTTATTAATTCAGACCTTGTCCCCCCTCATATCAATGCCTTTCACATTCTCAACTTTTCATTTAAAAAAATATAAACAGCATACTGAATTCTGTGATTAACACAGTAATTCTCCTCCTGTAATCGAAATACTTCTAAGCGACCCCTGAAGGTCCCCGACCCTCATGTTTGGCACGTTTGGCGTAAGGAGGGGATGGAGGTGGGAGGTGTCAGTCAAATCAGTGGTTTCGACGCTGAACGGGCTGCATGGTTCCCCACAGGAAGAACTGGTTTGGTTACAAACAAAAGTTCGTGAGCAGGAGCACAGCTCCATGTTCGGAGTACTGTTTGTTTTCGATCACGCAGCGTAGTTGGCGTATGTACCAACTAAGGATGAAGAGCAGGGATGCGAGGAAACGAGGAGATGGGATTTGAAGCGGTCCGGGCAAAGTAGATCTTTTAAATCGGAAACCTCACCGAGCAGCAGACAGAACGAGGTTGGACCATGATTTATAAACGGGAGCCGTAAGAAGCAAACGTTTTTAAGAGGTGCTGCTTCCCTTGTTGGGTTACGAGCAGGCGGCGGGGTTGCGCCTGGTTCTGGATCTGTTGTGTCAGGGCCGTGACGAGGCCTGTTGTCCTTCAGTGCGCGACGTGTTTTCGCCGCTCTCAGCGTGTAAACGACGGGTTGTTTTTGTTTTTCAAAGCAAAGGTACGGAAGGCGTCTCTATATATGCAATAACACACTTCTTGTAGCACAACAGAGTATGCGTTTATGAGAAGAACCTCAACAGCTGGTGTTTGTTCCCGTTAGCGCTGCATGATCCCATTTTCTTTAGGCAACAGCCTGACTCTGACGAGCTTGCTATTGTGAGCGGATGAAGTCATTCTTTGATCCATTTGTAGCAGCAGCAACAAATAAATCTGTAATTAGCCACAGCACACACAGCACACGCTTTAGCCTCGAGTATCAGCTTCATTTATTGCTGTCAGGAGGAAAAGCTGCAGGAGCAAAGGAGGAGTTAACGAGTTAAACCTGTTATCAGAACCATTCTCTGCAAGAACGACGTTATTGCACATATGCAGACAGGTTTTGGTCCACTTGTCTCTACAGAAACTGTAAATCCTTTGGGCTTATGGGCTGCTGCTCAGCACCTCAAAGCTTTAGCCCCTCCACATATTGTCTTTCCACTTTGACTCTTGTCATCGTCATGCTGGAGACCCATCGCTTCACTGTTCTTACTGTTTTGGAAGTTCTTGTACTTTACAGTACATGGGACAGTGAAGCCATCCTGTCCCCTTAGCAGAAAAACAGCCCCAGAACATAATGGTTCCACCTCCATGCTTGATGGTGGGGATGTTGTTCTTTGGGTCATACTCAGTATTTCTTTGCCTCCAAACACAGTTGATGCCAAAGCGCCCGATTTCATCTGACCACAGCACTTTGTCCCAAACCTTCTCTGAATCGTTTAAAGGTTAACTGGCAAACTTTAAATGGGTCTGTACACGTACAGTGGGGCAAAAAAGTATTTAGTCAGCCACCGATTGTGCAAGTTCCCCCACCTAAAATGATGACAGAGGTCAGTAATTTGCACCAGA
>NW_024582566.1:453481-457708 GCF_018398535.1 Haplochromis burtoni
ATCTATGAAGCGCCTTGAGGCGACTTTTGTTGTGATTTGGCGCTATATAAATAAAATAGAATTGAATAGAAGCTTGTCCCTGACACAGCTGTTTGGTCTTGTTGTGGTTTTGGAGAAGTTGAAATAGATGAAACTGAATCTGTCGACAGGTGTGCTTCACCATCACTTAGGTCACTCAGTGACATGCAGATCAGTTTCTAACTTTTATGCAATGATTTCCTTTCTTGACTCTGTCATTAAAATGAAATTGTCCTAAAAAGAGAGAGACTGACTTTGTGTACACATTTACAAACTCAGCAGGGGATCAGGGCTTATTCTGAGGTTGACCTGAATGTGCGCTGCAGTTCTGATTTGTTCACCGTGTCCACTCGTCTACTCAGGATCTGAGCCTGACTGTGTAATCTGTATACAGTAAACTGTAGTATAAACCAAGGGTCTGTTTGTAGGTTGAGTGGCAACTTGTTTTTCTCTCCTTGGGTGAATGTGTGACTCTTTCACTAGCAAACTGGCAGCACTGTTCTGTGGTGTACTGAGCCTACCTTGGACAGCTGGGGCTATTGACTTGATACTTGATACCACTTCCTTTGCAGGACATCCTGCCCTGTTGTTACTTGAATTAAATTCCTGACTGTCTTTTCTAACTTGCTTTTTTGATTTTAAACACAAACCTCAGTAAACGGCTGATTCTAGTCTGTGGGTAATATTAAAACTGTGAGTAGTTTTTATTTCCAGTTACATCAACATCCAGCCAATCAAACTGGCTGCAGTTCAAATCTTGTATTATGTTGCAGCTGTTGGTTATTTTAGCGAGTTTTCTGTTTATTACTCTGTCAAGTAATCACATAAGAAATACGTCCTAAGCAAGTAACAGTGAATATTCAAAAGGAAAAAAGCCCACACGTCTTTTAAAATATAACTGCTCATTGGTTCCAGTTTAGAATTCAAGCGTTGTAACAGTTTAACAGGATACAATATCTGCCAAAAAAGCAAAAACCCTTCCTTTGATTAAAAATTAGATTTCTTTTTGTAGAAATCATTTCCCTAAATGCAAAAATAAATATTCACAAACACATTAATGTCAAATAAAATAAGGTTTACATAACATTTAAACTAAAGCATAAAATAAAATAGGATTTCAAGAAGAATAAAGGCTTTCTTAAATACTGAGGAGCCAGAAGCAGTTCTGAGAGTGTTGTGGCTCCTGGATGAGATAAAGTGGGTGTATGTTCATGGGTATATGCTTTTTGTGTGTGTGTGTGTGTGCGCCTGTGTGTTTTTGAATGAGTATGTGTGGCTGTAAGCCTTTACTGTGGTGGCAACAAGAAAGAAAACACGCTGTGCTTTGATGCAACATTAGGTTTAAATGTTAATAATTTATTGTCCTGCCTAACAGCACCAGGTCAGTGGCGTTTTACTCTCCCATGTATATTTTTACGGGCATGTTGGGACGGTGTGGGATTTAATTTTTATATTTTAAAACATTAACACAACTCAAATGTAATTTTTATATATTTATATTTCTATAACTCCACAAAACAATGTTCTTAAAGCCTTGAAATATAGATGGTTACTGCAGGTATCACTATGACAGAAAAGATGCCCATTTTAAACATTATGTCACACTAAGTTAATAGTTCATCTGCGTACGTATGGTTTAATTTAACGTCTGTAGTGTTACTGTAGACTTTTCACTGTGTAACATGAACTGCAGTGGATGGGAGGAGCTTCAAAGTAACTTTTCTTCATATTTAAGTTTTCGAAAAGCTGGTTTAATTAAGAACTCCCACCTGCTTTTTCCAAGTAAAGGATTTTGATTAGAGTAACAAGCGCTTCTGTTTTGGATGCTAGTGGATGCTCAGCATCTCTGTGGCAGCTCTGCCTCTTTGTTTCCTGGCATTTGTGAGTAGACAGACTCCACACTGAAGGATGATAGCATATTCAGAGAGACCTATGGGCTGCTTGGGCTTAATATGTTTTACTCCAGGTCTGTTTTAGTGGCAAATGCAAGTGACATGCATGCTGTAGAGCTCTGGAGCTTTAGCTCAATAACAGTGTGTAGAGAGCCTCATGACCAAGCAGCTGCATCCAAGCATTACATCATCAAGTGCAATGCAAGCGTTGGATGCAGTGGTGTAAACATGCCGCCACTATGCTCTAGAGCAGTGGAGTGACGGATCACACTTTTCCCATCTGGCAGTCTGATGGAGGAGTCTGGGTTTCGTGGTCACCAGGAGAAACGTACTGGTCTGACCCCACTGTGCCCAGTGTAAAGCTTGGTGGAGGGGGTATTATGGTGTGGGGCTGTTTTTAGTTAAAAGTTTTAATCCTTCAACATATCAAGACATTTTGGACAATTTCATGCTCCCATCGAAATGCATAGGAGCAAATCCTATAATAGCCAATTTTACACTGGCAATATTTATGGCTGTTGTTGTTGTTTAGGTAAGTTTACAGAATCTGAACTACAAATCCGGCCTGTTTGTGTACAATATGAGTTGCATTTGAATTATTTCAAATGCATTTCAGTGTCAATGTAAACATGTACGTATGTGTCCAGAAAGCATCTTTCTAGACTTTATTTGCATCCCTTTTAATTATTGGAAGGGTACGTTAAGTTGCCATTGTGTCCTGGATACAGTGCTGCAGCTGCTATATGACTTAAAAAAGCAAAGCAATCAGTGCACTGCTTCAGACAAAAGCATTTGTTGTCTGCATTTCTAGTTTGTCCTGACATCTCTCAGATTGATAGTGTTGTCTCAATTATGTGCAGACAGTTAATTAAATAATTGGATTCTATCACACTCAGTCACTTTGTTGTGCTTCTAAGCTCGAGCAGAGCAATGCATGGAGAAACAAACAGACACAAAGTGGCATGGAGGAATGTGGGTGGTGTGCTGGGAACAGGAAGCTGTTCCCTTTGGCCCCTCTATTGTTCTCTAATCATGCTGCAGCTATTTATGTAGCGTCCCTGTGACTGGTGCTGTCGAAGAGCTCGGCTCTTTTTCTACACACTTGCTCCAGATTTATAAAAAATTAGCTATTAACTTTGGGTTAACCAGAAACTCTTCAAGATAAACACAGTTTTTAATCATTTAGAATTAATAATTTAACTGTGATGTCCCTGCTGCCAGAAAATTACACCACAACACAATACTTATTTTACCTGCAGGCTGAAAGCACTTCCAGCTGCTTCATATATAATTTATATTTTCCTTAATTTAGGGGCAGATGATGCTGTAGTGGTGGCCTGTAGTTGATGCCTTTGCCAGTGTCAGGATGGTTTTCGGCTTTTCTTCCCATTAATGTATCATGTAGATGATAATAAGTACTGAATATGTCACCATTTTTTTTTAAGTAGATGTATTTCTCAAAGGTACTATTGAAATTAAACTCTCACCACATGTCAGTAATAACTCATCCAATCCAATCACATCCAAAGAAATCAAACAGCAGAAGTCCATAAAGTTATTTGTAACAGCGCATTAATTATAGTTTTCTTGTAAACATGTACCTGCTGATTCCAGCTCCTTCTGTAGCTCTCCACAAGTGTTCCTTGGCTCTTGGACGACTCTTCTTATAATTCCTTTAACTCCTCTGTCTGAAATCTTGCAGGGAGCGACTGGTCCCAGCATGGTGAAATGACCCCCCCCGCCCCCGATCGCTAAGCACCCTTAGACGTTACATTTGTGCTAATTGCTGCATGTTTGTTGTTATCGAAGCTCTGCATGTGTTGCAAGTGGCTCTAGTAACGTTTAAATGATTTTAAACTGACGGATTATTATCCAGACAGTCGTCTCAGGTGACATCAGCCACTGTTAAGCACACAAAAGATTAGGACAAAAGATAATTCACTCCTGTTTTCTTCCTGTTTAATCAGCTGCTTCTTTTTCTCTCCTTTAGGTTTCCAGCCTCCTTTCATCCCTGACAGTCCTTGTGGATTGTAGGACCACCCCCGTCACTTCCTCCTACCTGGACATACAAGTGGCAGCATCTTGGCTTCATCTTTATCCTTCCTCCTGCGTCTTTTTTGCCCCTGTCCCACCTCCATGGTTCTCTTTTTATAATGTGTGGCTGGATGACTTTCAACCTTTCAAACAAACTCTAATTCTTAAGCAAGAGGCTGCTGTACTGTTGGCACTTAAGTGTGTGTTAAAATGGACTGGTGTCACATGACAGGATATAAATGACTGCTTACAGAAGCTTCAGCCACCAACACTTTACGTTCTT
>NW_024582566.1:459015-460881 GCF_018398535.1 Haplochromis burtoni
TATGTAGATAGCTCGCTTTCTTAAATGGGACAGCAGATGACTGTTGTGGTTTTGGCACAATGATCCAAGTTTCTCAGGATGTTTCCAAACCTTTGGTGTTCGGCCCTTTTAAATGTAACTCTGGCTCGTTTTACTCGTGGTGTGGTTCATTTGTGCAGAGTCTAACACAGTAATCACACTCAGGACCACAACCTACAGTTACAAACAGTGGAGGTGATACCTGCTGAATCTGTTTGAATGTCTTGTATCATAGCTTGGTACGGTAATCTGTTCTTAACCAGTAAGACCAAACCTGGTAATCTGGTTAAAGTGGCTGGTAAGATTTCAGCAGTATCTGCTTCTTTGTGCAGCAAGAAACAGAATAAACAGTAGCAGAGCCTACAAATCGAGCTCCAGTGATCGACTGGTGTAAATGTCTAACGGATCAGAAACGCACTGTCTAGATCATAGGTGTCAAACTCTGGCCTGCGGGCCATATTTGGCCCGCAGCCTAATTACATTTGGCCTGTGAAGCCATACCAAATGACTATCAGAGCTGGTCTACTGGTATTATACAGCTAATATATATATTGTTTAGTATTAAGCTTTGCTTGTTCCATATTCAATTTTTCAGCAAAACATGTTTGAGTCCATAAGATTCATTCTTGTATCTGGAGGAATAAATATATTTCAATAAATATTAGCGTTAGCCCGCGACCTTGTTCCAGTTTTGAATTTTGGCCCACTGTGTGTTTGAGTTTGACACCCCTGGTCTAGAAGGTCAGTGATACCCTGGGGAAAAAAATGCCCCTGGACACTATTCATCATCTGATTAGGAGCATGCTCTGCTGCTGTCAGGCATGCATCAAAGCATGTGCTGGCCATACAAAGTGCCATTTTGGGTTGTTGCAGTTCCATTTCTGAAAAATGGACTAGTCTGCCACATTATTTTTTCACTACTTTTTCAGGCGTTCTGTGGGTACATTTTTCATTTCAAGACGTTGGACTCTTTTGTTGCTGGCACATTTCTCAGGGTGTACTCTGCCTCTCACCCTGTGGTAGCTGGGATAGGTTCATGCACCTACTGTGAGCTGGATAAGGATACAGGGAAGAGAATGGATGGATGGAGATCAGATGTGTTTTCCAAAGTGTTCCTATATTTATTTATTTACATAATACATACATATACTTAGGGATTATTAAGGTATTCGGATTATTTGAACAGTATATCTTTCAAACTAAAACATTTTTTTAAGCTCAAACATATGAACAACACATTTAGATTTGCATAAAACACTTTAAAAAATAATAAATATTGTTTATACTTTCAAAGCTTGCTTAATCTTTGTTTATCTTTATCATAATTACATTTTTTATTACAAGCTGTTACAAGTTCTGAATTTCTATTGGATTCTTGAAATATTCTTCCTTCTGCAGCTCTAACAGTGTTTGTTTAGACTGTGCATTCAGTCTGCTGTACTTTTGTAATGATAGGTAATTTATCTTAACGAGTTGAACTATTTTCTACAACTTTGTCCATCAGTATCATGGGATATATCATAGTTTCAATTGCAAAATTAAACCAGTTTAAAGTCAATGACAGTGCAACAGAAACAAGAATTGCTACCCTGGATGCTTCCTTCTTCTTCAGTGTCTTATTACCACGTGGGGTAAGTGGGCGGTCGATATTGGGCTCCTTTTATATTCCTTTTGGGTAAGTTGGAATATCAGTGGGTTTTTCGGCTCTTCTGTTCAGTCGAGTCTCAAATTTGGGCGTCATATTTGACAGTTCAGTGATTCTCCAAATCAACTCTGGATTTTGGACTGCGACATGATGCTGCGACAAGACTTTTAACTGGCACTAACAAGAGATTGCATATTGCCTTT
>NW_024582566.1:461744-463370 GCF_018398535.1 Haplochromis burtoni
TCTGGCCAAAATAAATGCCTCGCCTTTTGTTTAACCACCCCTGCATGTGAGTGTGCATTTTGCTTCTTTACTCCATGTGTGTGTCTGCACATCTTAGAATAGAATAGACTTTTATTGTCATTGTACATGTACGATGTGCATGGAATAAAAATGTAAATAGTAGGACAGCACGGATACAAAGCAGGATGAAGGCACACATTAGAGGGCAGGTTGCAAAGTGCTTGAAAGTAGTGCATTGGACCTGGTCTGAGTATAGAGTCTGTGTGTGAGTGACCTGAGGGTTACTCAGACCATGGCTCAGATTGGTGGGTGGGGTGTGTTTGAGGCTGGAGTGGGACCTCATTGACCTGAGGTGCCGACCAGAGGGCAGTGAGTCAAGTGGTGGGCAAGGTGCAAGGGGTCGCCTGTGATTGTCCTGGTTTCTTGAGACAGGATGAACTGGCAATAGCCTCAGGGGTGGCAGAGGCCAGCCGTTCTCCATTTATAATGAGAGGGGAGCGGACCTGTCGGTGCCAAGTCCATAAGTTATGTTTTAAATGCTCTACCTCCGCCCTGTATGCTGTCTTGTCTCTGTCAGAAATTAGCCCAACCATAGTGGGCTAATTTCATCGTCAAATGTGCGTCATCCAGCAAATATGAGATGGTGAATTTAAGTAAAGTAAGTAAAACTTTGTGCAGATCATAACTCAGGATGACACTGCTGATTTTGTCCTTTAATATGCTTAAAAATAGGAGCAGGAAAAGGCCAATTCAGAACTGAACTGGGGATCATCAGATTTGGACTAGCAGACGCTGCCTGTAAATAAATGGCTATTATGGATGTTCAGGGCAACCAATTTCTTAGTCAACTTAGTGAGGAAAAAAATGGACTAACCAACTGGTTGAAAGCTAAGAGACACTCAGATATTAAGTTAAATTTGAGAACCGTTTAGTGAAGACTGAAAAAAATCTAATAATAAAGGCACTTTAAACCGTTTATGACATTCTTCAATAATGAATCATGCTGCTTAACTGTGCAAATTGTGCATTAACAACAATGTTACACACCAGACAGACAATGAAGAAGAAAAACTTAAAATAAACCAATGATATGGAAACATGTTACTACAAAGATCTTTATGTACTTACATTTGACAAATTCAGAGAATAAGAAGGAAAATACATAAAATGTAAGATATTGAAATAATGTAACAATTAAACAAACAAATAGAAAATTAAGTGTAGTTGTGTGAGTTGTAATTTCACTGTTTAAAAACTTCGTTTTGTGTTCTTCTTGGATCAAGAACTGTTGGCATCCTTCTATGTCTGTAAGCATCTGTGCAGAGGTAAAGAACACATTTAGAAATGTATATTTACTTAAACATATTTATGTATATTTACATATAAATGTTTCACAGATGAGAACTGTGTGGCCAATGTGTGGGAATCCAAGAACCGCGGTGTGAACGGCACCCAGAGAGGACAGATTGTGTGGAGACTGGAGCCGGGACCCTATTTTATGGAGCGTGAGTGTCTTGTGTTCTTGTTAATTACAAATGATCCTTTATTTATTTATACTTCCCGTTAATGCTGCATAGCTTTGTTGAGTTTGGTGATACAAACCTAATGATATGCTGTGGAGGCCAG
>NW_024582566.1:498315-499305 GCF_018398535.1 Haplochromis burtoni
GATAGTGACTACATAGTGTAATAGTAGCACAAGGCACTTAAAACTTACTCTTTTCTTGATGTGTTTCCTCTGTGCTGAATCTCCTTCCTGTCTACTGGAATCTATTTCCTGGTTCTAGAGTGCCTACCACATGTTCACCACCAACACATGTCTGAAGCATATGATCAGTAAGGTTCGTCGGGATGCTCATCACTTTGAGCGCTATCAGCACAACAGGGACCTGGTGGCCTTCCTCAACATGTTTGCTAACAAACAGCTGGAGCTGCCCAGGGGTTGGGAGATGAAGCACGACCAGACCGGCAAGGTAGGGCTGACACTGTAATCAGTCAGTGCCCCAATGTCTACATTTCATGACTTTTTGAGGGTCTGAATACAGTTAAACTGTATTCAGATCCTCAATAGTATCTAACTGTTCTACACTTATTCTGTCAAGTATTTCTTACTTTTTAAAAACTGTAACCAAATTAAAAATGATTAACACTTGACAGCTTGTATGTGTATCTGTGTGCACACCCATCTAGCCTTTCTTTGTAGACCATAACTGCCGTGCCACTACGTTCATTGACCCCCGGCTGCCTCTCCAAAGCTCTCGGCCGCTGAGCCTCCTCGCTCACCGCCAACACCTGACTCGCCAGCGCAGCCACAGTGCTGGAGAGGTGACCACTCGGCGACTGGTAAGGGACACGTAACGATCATGGACAACAGAAAGTACAGCTACTTAAATTGGTCCTCTAATCATAACAGGAACAGTTACATGTTTTCTTCCTCCACTTACATATCATGTAAACCTGGGCAGCATGTTTATTGACATCCTGTTTTTATAGCTGGGTGAGGACCCTCGTCATGTTAGCCCACCTGTTCTTCCACGACCTTCCAGCACCTTCACATCTGCCAACAGAGGGCCATGCCAAGACTTAATACCAGTGGGTTAGTGCATGCACAAGCACACACACACACACACACACACACACACACACACACACACACACA
>NW_024582566.1:499755-518174 GCF_018398535.1 Haplochromis burtoni
ACATAGACCTTATGATTGCTCCACGGGTCTCAAATGACAAAAAGAATAAAAATGAAAAATCCAAGTTGGTAGATATTTCAGTCCAATTGGGCATAATTTGTTTTCTGTTTCATGGTATAGAGATTGACTTCCTAAAAGCGGTGGTGATCTTGACAGATTTTTACTGAAATATTATTTTTGAGCTAAACTTTATGAAGACATGTTGAATGTGGCTCATTAGGAAAAACCCAGTTAGAACTTAAACGTGTTTTAAGTAGCTTTGATGAGGAACATGATTCAGCTTGCAGGAAACAAACTACAAGAATCAACTTCATATATTAGAGACCTTAGACAAGATGAAAAATATTGCTGTGCCTTGTTCCTATTTAACAGTGGTATCATATTTAGAAACATTTAAGTATTGCAAGAAAACCTAATTATCAGAAGAGAAAATCATCAAAGCAGGAAGCAAAGTTCATTGTGCTACTGCTAATTGCATTGCAACATTTTTTTTCTATTAATTTTTGAAGTTTTACAACATAATAATCAAAGACATGCACAAACAGCAAGTGCCAAAAAATGAAAATGGAAATAAAAATCAATAATAAAATGATGAAACATTTACAAAAACATATTAGAAATTAATTAAGATTATTGTTAAATTAATATTTAAACTATAAATTGATACAAGCTGAAAACACTAGCCCTAAAATCTGATCATAACCTTCAAATACGCCTGGAAATGTGAAAAGATCAATGCAAAATGTCCTGACTATGATAAATCTTTCGTTGCAAACTCAAAAATAAAAATTGCAATTTTCTGGAGACCATACTGCAACTGCAAACCAAGACTTTCCAGCAGAAACTGCTTTTGTCTGCAAGAAGCAGTCACAACACACAAATAATATGGACTGATTCTTATATAGCGCTTAATCTACTCTCTCTGAGCACTCAAAGCGCTTTACACAGCCTCATGTAGGACTATTTTCTGAGTGCTTTCTGTCTAACGCACACATGCATACTCCAGTGGTTGCATCGGAGAGCATGGGGTTCGTACAGAGACTGGAGCAGACTGGGATCCTGTCTGCTCCAGTTGCCCCTCAAGTAGCCAAAGTCAAAGTGAAATACATGCATAGGATACATTAATGAACAGCATTGCCATTGTAATGTTGCTGTGACAACAGGGAGAAAGTGCAGCTGATCCGCACAGATGGAGTGTCAGGATTGGCCAGGCTGTCGGGATCTGCCGACCTTGTCATGTTGCTAAGGTGACATATTTCTGCTTTACCTCCTCTGTCTTATTCTTTTTTTTCTTGGCTTTCCTTTTTCTAATCGGACTAGTTGTGTATCCCCTTCTTGTTATTACCTTTTTTTTTCATTTTCTCGCTGCTCTGCTGAAGTAATTGCATTTAGTGAATTGGTTTCTTTTTTATGTCCCTTCATCCCCTCTCCAACCTTCCATCTGCAGTCTGTTTGAAGAAGAAGTGATGTCCTATGTGCCTCCTCATGCCTTACTTCACCCCAGCTACTGCCAGTCACCTCGGGGGTCACCTGTCTCTTCCCCACAGAATTCACCTGGTAAAAGATCAACAGAAAAGTCATTGTGAAAAAACCCAACACATGCAAAAAATATTATCCACAAACCCTCTCTCACAAATTCATATGGAACCTTTTACTGTGTTTGAGCCCTGCAGAGTACTTTGCTGATATTTTCGTTAAGTGCACTTCACATTGCTGTACAGCTGATTCACGTAGAATATCTGGATTGGCCAACTAGGAAATGTTGACCTTGAACTGAACTCAGAACTCCAGTTCAACAGAAAGAAATTGAGCTCTGAGCTAAAATGAATGACTTTTCACACCAACAATAAAGACTTAATGTTTCTGACAACCATTGGTAAAATCAGAAGACAGTATGACAGCTGCACCACTGTTGTTGTGCATGTGACGAAATTAATTGGCTTATTCTTGCTTGGTAGAATTCTGCACATATAAATGAAATTTCTGCTTTATCTGTCAGCTTGTTGACATAACCCATCAAAGTAAACATTTAAGTGTGTGCGTAGGTACTCAGAGAGCTAATGCCAGAGCACCAGCACCCTACAAGAGGGACTTTGAGGCAAAACTGCGAAACTTCTACAGGAAACTGGAAACTAAGGGCTATGGACAAGGACCAGGGAAGCTAAAGTAAGTCAGCAGCTTTGACTGTAGAAGGCATCCTTTCTCATCATTTTTTATTTACCGTATTTTCAGCACTGTAAGGCACACTTACACATCTGGTGCACTTATGTATGAATTCTGGTTGTGCTTACTGACAACGAAACCGATTTATTGCAGTACACTGTGCTCAGAAATCTGTTAGAAAATGTTTTAGCAGGACTTTGCTAAGCTACAAAGCCGCACCACTGGATGGATTGTTGGAGCATTACGGCTACCGTAGCCTCTCGGAGTAATCTGGGTCCAAAACTCAGTCTGTTTCAGGTCCAAATTCTGTCTAAATTCTTTCATCTTTAATAAAATGATCAGTGTTACTGCTTTACCAGGTGTAACAATTACAAGTATTTATTACAATTAACGGAGTTAGAAGTTAGCAGGAAGTTAGCTCGCTAGCTTCCACCTAAACATGAGCATGTTCTGACTGAGAGATTTCTGAAAAATTCAAACGTACAGCTCTGTTATCACTTCCAAAATAAATGAAGACAGAAAACTAAACAGCAGTGACGTTTCTAGGGTTACTGAAGTTGGGCTAGCTGGTATATAATGATGTGCTAACCCAGGGGTCAGCAGCCTTTAAGACCCAAAGAGCCATTTGGACCCAGTTTCCACGCAAAAGAAAACACTGGGAGCCGCGAATACGTTTTGACGTCTAAAATGAAGATAACACTGTATATATTGTTTTTTACTTTATGCTTTGTGTGAACAACTAAGGTGTGTTGCTTATGAAATCCATGAAGTGCTACAGAGAAAATTACATTTTATTTATGTAATTAACACATTTTGAACTCTTAAAGAAATATAACCAAAGGAAAGACGCTGAACTAAAATGATCCAGCAAACAAAAACTGCTGTGAGCCGCCACCCTCATATCTCCTTTGGGCTTTTGGAGCCTTGACCTGACTTTTAAAAAATAATTGGAAAAAAAGCTCTATGCTGCTGAAAGATGACAAATAGATATTTGCAAAATTCTGCCTAAATATGTATTTTACCTGGTTAATGTGTGTGGCGGGGCGTGGTCTGCAGCGCCGCTGCAACCCTAACCCTAACCCTAACCCCAACGCCACCCTAAATTTGGATTTTAGCCCTATTATATATACCCCCTGATCTAATCTGGCCCTAAACAATTTGTAATTTTGATCCTTTAATTCTACTTCTTTCCTGGGAATTAAATCTTAAACCTTACCCAAGTACTGGATCTGAAGCCCAAGTAATCCTAATCCCAGCTAAAACCTAAAGCCTAACCCAAAGTCACATCTCCTTTCTAAATTTACTCCCCAAGTCGGGTTGAGTCCTCCCCAAGCAGGGTCGAGAGTGTAGTATTAAAGCCAAGTCGGCATTGTAGTAGCCCAAAATTCGGAAGAGAAAGAGGTCAGATGTAGGCCAAAAGGAAGGGTAAAGGGCAGAGGTCAAGAGAAGGGAAGAAAAGGATGATGAAAAGGGAAAAGAGGAGAAGACTGGAAAAGAAGAAAGAAAGAAGAAGGGAAAGATGAGAGCCAAAAAGTCTGGCAGAATTGGAAAAAAGCAAAAAGCTGAAAAAAAAGTTTACAAGAAAGCCAAAGAAAGCCAAGGAGGCGGGATCAGAGGGGAGAGTATAAATAGGAGGCTCAAACACAGAGCTCTTCAGTATGCCCTCGCCTGAGGAAGAAGCAACACCTTCGAAACGTCGCGACAAGGGCATACTCATTTAATTTTTTCACTTTTACGTTAGTTTGTTATTTTAGTTTGTTATTTTGGGGGATTTTATTTCATGTTTTATTTCATGTTTTTTTGATTTTCCTTAAAAGCTCAAATTAGAGATACATCAAAAATAAATGAAAAAACCACACAGAAAACAAATTGGGATTGAAATCACTTTATTGGAAACAAGCCAAAATCACGGAAAAATTGGGAACCTGCAAAAAAAGAATACCTACCTGGGCAAACCTGTAAAAAAGAAATACTTACCATTCAAATTAAAAAACAATTATGGAGGTAGAGGGATGTGAGGCTGCGGACCATCGGGGTTGATGGCCCGTGCACCACCTGTTCCTCCTCCGGGAGGGACGGGTTCTTTTCTTCAACCCTAACAACCCTTGCCTGGTTCACCTCCTATCTCTCAGACCGCACTCCGTTTATCCAATTTAAATCCCATTCTTCAAGTCTCTATCCTGTTTCTGCTGGTGTGCCCCAGGGTTCAGTATTAGGGCCTCTTTTATTCATTATCTACATGCTCCCTCTTGGTCATATGTTCTGAAAATATAATACCAATTTTCATTGCTATTCTGATGACACCCAGCTCTACATTTCCTCCAAACCCAATTCATCCCTCCCACCTACCTCCCTCTCAAACTGTCTTATGGAGATTAGATCCTGGTTCTCCTCCAATTTTCTCAAACTCAACAGTAATAAAACAGAAGTTTTACTTGTTGGCACGGCCTCTATCTTAACCACAGTTGTTCCATTAACATTGAAAGTTCTCCCACCCTCCCCTCCCCTCAGGTTAAGAGTTTGGGTGTCATACTTGATAATACTCTCTCATTCCAGTCTCACATGAATTACATAACCCGGTCTGCTTACTTCCACTTACGTAACATTAGCCGACTCCGTCCCTTCCTTACTCTCCATGCTGCTGCCGTCCTCGTCCACAGTCTTATTACTTCCCGGATCGATTATTGCAACTCCCTCCTATTTGGTCTCCCCAATGTCTTCACTCTTGTCTGTCTGTCTTAGACTGATCATTCGTCGTGACCAACTCCTGGAAGATGCCTTCAACCAAATCATGTGTTACTCCCGGAAAGACCTACAGCGGAGCAAGCTCTATGTTAGCTTTGTCGGGGAGGAGGGGTGAGTGTCTGGGAGGGGCAAGGAAGGGAAGAAAAGAAAGAAAGGAAATCTAAAGTCTAAATGTGTGTGTTTCAGGTTGGACTACAGCGGGCCCTCGAGAGAATTTTTCTTCTTGGTTTCCAGAGAACTGTTTAACCCTTATTATGGTCTGTTTGAGTACTCTGCCAATGACACCTACACCGTTCAGATCAGTCCCATGTCTGCCTTCGTTGACAATCACCATGAGTGGTAAAAGTCAATTTGAAACCCCGCCCACACACACCCCCACACACACACACACACACACACACACACACACACACACACACACACACACACACACACTATTTAACTTTTGTTTGTGTGTGCCTCAGGTTCCGATTCAGTGGTCGCATTTTGGGAATGGCTCTGATCCATCAGTACCTGCTGGATGCCTTCTTCACCAGACCCTTCTATAAAGGCCTACTTCGGATGTATGTTGACACACAATACTCAAATGCACATGAAATGTCTGTATGTATACGCCCACCTGCCATTTTGTTAGGTACGCCTGAGCAGCTGCTCATTAACACATATATTCTATGTTTTCGCTCGTCTTGAGTGATATCACATTCTTAATCCAGGGTTTAATATTTTGTGGGCCAACATACTGCAGCTAGAACTATAGCTGCTATAGAAGTGTGTTCTGGGTCAGTGTGTGTTTACAGCACACGCCAACCCAGCCCATCTCCAGCCCTCTTGGCATTTCTTCAGCCTTGGGCCGATCCCTACTCTCCAGGCCCCAGCAGATACTAAAATAAGGAGAGGAAAAAACAATCAGTCCAATCAGAATCTGCTGTTTCTGCCCTGACGCTGTCCCCTGAGCCTGCTGCTCCACCACCCTTCCCCTGCAGCTGAACCCCAAACCACACCAGCCACAGCAGTCTTCTGACAGCTGTCCAGCGCACCTATTGAGCCAATAAAATGACAGCAACTTAATGCTTGTAGACATGGTCACAACAACCATCAGAATGGACAAGAGAGGTGATTAAGTTACTTTGAAGTGTCATTGTTTTTAGTGTCACACCGGCTGGTCTGCTATTTCAAAAGCTGGGAATCTAGGATTTACAGAGAATAGTATGACAAATATAGAATATCCTGTGAGTGGCTGTTCTCTGAACATGTGTTGATGCCAGAGGTCAAAGGACAATGGCCAGACCACTTCAAGCTGATAGTAATGTGAAAATAACCAACCAACCAAAGCAGGCAGAGGAGCTTGGTGCAGATGCACTACACCAGGTGCCACTCCTGTCAAAATCTGTGAGGAATGTTTCTAGCATCTTGTTGAATGTCTGGCATCAAGAATTATGGCAGTTCTGAATGCAACAGGGGTCCAACTCAGTACTAGAAATACGTACTTAACAAAGTGACTAATGTGTACTAATGTGACTAATATGTACATTTTTAAACAGATTTTAACTGTGAACAAGAGCCAGTGTGAGGATAAGTTAATCTGTATGTGGGTCTAAGACAGCAGACACACATTATCCGCCTTTCCCAACTTGTAGTCCCTGTGACCTGAGTGATCTGGAGTATTTGGATGAAGAGTTTCACCAGTCTCTTCAGTGGATGAAGGACAACGACATAGACGATATGCTGGACCTCTCCTTCACTGTCAATGAAGAAGTTTTTGGACAGGTCAGTGTATGTAGGTGTGTGCGTGCTTGTGTGTGTGTGTACACCAACTATGCTTTCAACAAATGGGGGTGGCTGTTGCTCAGGACGTAGAGCAGGCCATCTATTAATCGGATGGTTGGTGGTTCCCTGGCTGCTTCGGTCGACATGCCAAATACGATACTTATGTGTGAATGTTAGATAGTTCAACGTGACTTAGAGAAAGCAGAGTGCTTGTGTGAGTTGGTGACTGAGGCAAATTGTATTGAGGGCTTTGAGTGCTCAGGTAGAGTAGAAAAGCACCAGTCCAATTACCAAATTAAAATACACAACTTGGGTACAATCCTGGCCTCACACCAAGCCAACATCCCAGATGCCTTGGCAGTGTAAGGAGTCTCACCCGTCTCTCCAGTGGATGAAGGTTACCGAGTGATTTGCCAGTTTTATCAATCCTTTTTCATTATTTTACAGTCGTTTCATTTACTTTGAGTTTTTGTTAACTTTATTCACTAGAGGTCTTCATGGGGCCTAAACAATTCTGACCAACAAATAAACAAACTTGACCAACCAAGGGTGGGCAATCTGCAACACCAGACAACATCACATGCTGTCACCAACACCAAGTTTGGTAATGTGGGTGTTGCACAGCACTGTCCAGTCAGGTAGCATGCTGTTCACGTCTGTAAGTGAATATAGTGTAAGATAATTGAAAAATAAAGATACTAGATTTACTTTCATCATCGAAACACTTAGAGAAATGTTGTTGGATATATGTGAAGATACAGAATGTACTGCCAATATACGCTGTTGCAAATAACAGGGTAGAAAATCTCGAAATTGGATTTGAGAACGAAAAGTGATTGTCCTGCAGTTTGAACAGTGGTGCAGAGGAGGAGGAAAGACACTCTAGCTTGAATCTCGTTAACCGTTCATGATTTAGAAAGGAAACAATCCATGATATCCACCAAATAATTGTGTTTGCCATAGATAACAGAAAGGGAGCTGAAGCCCGGTGGAGCCAACATTCCTGTCTCAGAGAAGAACAAGAAGGAATACATTGAGCGCATGGTAAAGTGGAGGATAGAGAGAGGAGTGGTGCACCAGACTGAAAGCTTGGTCAGAGGCTTCTATGAGGTATGGCTTAGTGTGACAGAGTTTTATATATATTTCACATGTTATGCATCACCCAGTTTATCTCTAGTGCCCCTAAATGTACAGTGTAAAAAAGATCTCACTGTTTTACATTTTGAATGTTTTTGCAGGTGGTGGATGCCAGGTTGGTGTCTGTGTTTGATGCCAGGGAACTGGAGCTGGTAATTGCAGGCACTGCGGAAATTGACTTAACAGACTGGAGGAACAACACTGAGTACAGAGGAGGTGTGGAGGAAGCTAAGAATGAATGTTTGTTTTTCAGGATAGATTTGTTTAAACCTTTAGATAAAGTTTAAGATAAAGTGTTGTCCTTACAATTAACTAAGGCAGGTGTCAGCAAACTTCAACATCAAAAGAACAGGAGAAAAGGATCAGCTGGGGACAGACAGGTGGATCACAGATCTAACTGGGGGAGGATAAATGAATACATATAGCATGTGTGTTAATAGAGTTATGCAAACTGCCAACCTGTGACCCAGGGGAAAGAGAAGCTATTACCTGCTATTAGTTATTTATTACAGTCGCAGTTTTATGTTTGAGAAATACTAGCATTAAATTCATGTAACAACCAATAAGAAGCTGGAAACAAAAGGTAACTAGAAAATGCATTTTCTAAAGACACTGCAGCGTGAATGCTGATAGCTGAATGTTTTGAGCTGAAATGAATGTTGCTGAATGTTGTTCTGAATTCTTCACCTGAAAACTAAAGTGCAGAACTGTTGAAAGCTGACGTTCACACAGAAGAAGTTGAAATTAGAAAAAGCTGAGTAATGACAAAAGAAATTTAGAGTCAGAAAACATCTGAATGAATATTAAAAGTTCATATTCTTTTAATCACTGAATGACTGAAATGTGGGAGGATTCACTACAGACGGGTAAATGCTGCAAGTTTTAGTCATTCAGTCAGAAAAGATGATTCTAAAAGTCATCATCTGACTCCAACTGCCCAGATCTGAACCACCTGTGTGCAGAAGACAAATCCACCGATGAACGATAAGCTTGAATTTAACGGGCCAAGCAGAATGCTCTGATCAGATGGCCTGCACTAACTACAGACATACTGTGTCTGTGAAGGTTCTCAGTCATCCAGGTCTAGTCTAAGGAGCTTGGAGAGAAAAGCGTCTGGACTTCTTTGAGTTGCTTGAAGACGTTTCACCTCTCATCCGAGAAGCTTCTTCAGTTCTAAGGTCAAATGGTGGAGAGTCCCAGATATAAACCTAGTGGGAGTTTCCCCCCCACAGAGGGACAAAAGGACCCCCTGATGATCCTCTAAATCACATGAGCCAAGGTGTGAAACTGGGTGTGGGTCCCAATCAGCCAGAGTTTCGGGTGAGCTCATTGAAAGAGGAGTGAAAGAAGCATCTATGTCCACTGTGAGCGACCATCTTTGAACAGAGGCGGGGCTTACGACACCAACTCTCTGCCATCTATAATCCAGTTTTGAGATCCTTCCCAGACGCCTTAACGCCCACTCACATCCTGGGCCATCTGACCTCAGGACATCACATGATAGGGCGGGGCCAGGTTTCACAATGAACACACAGAGACAGAGCTCATTAAGCAGGCAGGTGTGAGCCTGGTTGCTATAGCGACTCCAGCCAGTGGCACCACACACACACACACACACACACACACACACGCGCCTGTCTGCGTGTAAACAGAAAAGTGACCCTGAGACAAATTGGGTCAGTTTTTCCAGGTCCTGTTGAGACATCAGATCTTTTATCCTTGAAATATTCTTGAGGTGATAGTAAGCTGACTTTGTTATTGTCTTAATGTGTTTTTCTAAGTTTAGGTCTGCATCCATCACTACACCCAAATTTCTCGCCTGGTTTGTGGTTTTTAGGTGTATAGATTGAAGTTCTCTGGTGACCTGTAATCGTTTTTCTTTGGCGCCAAAGACTATTACCTCAGTTTTGTTTTTGTTTAGCTGGAGAAAATTGTGGCACAACCAGTCATTGATTTCCTCAATGCATTTACCAAGAGCCTGTACAGGGCCTCGGTCTCCTGGTGACATTGTGATATATATTTGTGTGTCATCTGCATAGCTGTGGTAGTTTATTTTGTTGTTCTTTATAATCTGTGCCAGTGGGAGCATGTAGATGTTAAACAGAAGGGGTCCCAAGATGGAACCTTGGGGAACTCCACATGTGATACTTGTCTGCTCAGATGTGAAGTTACCTATTGATACAAAGTATTTCCTGTTTTCTAAGTATGTTTTGAACCAGTTTAGTACAGTTCCTGAAAGACCTGCCCAGTTCTCCAGTCGTTTGAGTAATATGTTGTGGTCAACTGTATCAAATGCTGCACTGAGATCCAGTAAAACTAAGACTGACATTTTTCCACTGTCTGTTTCAGACATATGTCATTGAACACTTTGGTCAGAGCGGTTTCAGTGCTGTGGTTCTGTCTAAAACCTGACTGGAAGGCATCGTAGCAGTTATTCTGTTTTAAGAAGTAACTGAGCTGTTGAGAAACTGCTTTTTCAATGATCTTACTTAAAAATGGGAGATTTGAGATCGGCCTGTAGTTGTTCATTTGTGTCTTGTCAAGATTGTCCTTTTTCAGTATAGGTTTGATTACAGCAGTTTTTAGTGATTCTGGAAACACACCTGATAATAAAGAAAAGTTGACGATCTGTAACAGGTCTGACTCTAAAGTCTTTGAGACCTTTTTGAAAAAACTTGTTGGCAGGACATCTAAACAGCAGGAGGAGGAGTTCAGTTGACCTAAGATGTCCTCCAGGTCTTTGCTGTTAATAGGTTGAAACTGTTTCATGGTGTTTAAACAGTTTTTTGGTGGACACAGTACATATCCTGGATCTGCTGTTGATGTACCAATTGCTTGTCTAATTTTTTGGATTTTTTCTGTGAAGAATTTGGCAAAGTCATTGCAGGCCATGGTTGAATGAAGTTCAGCTGCCACTGACACAGGAGGGTTTGTTAGCCTGTCAACTGTAGAAAATAAGACCCGAGCATTATGGCTGTTTTTAGTGATGATGTCAGAGAAGTAGGACCTCCTTGCACTCCTCAGTTGTAAATTATAATTGTGAAGTTTCTCTTTATAGATGTCATAATGAACCTGGAGGTTTGTTTTTCTCCATCTGCGCTCAGCTTTCCTACACTCTCTTTTTTCATTTTTCACCAGTGTGGAGTTTCTCCATGGAGACTTTTTCCTTCCAGAGATAACCTTCACCTTAATGGGAGCAATAGTGTCCATTACATTTAACATGTTAGCATTGAAGCTATTGACGAGCTCATTGACTGACCCTCTGGACAGGTCAGGTGTTAATGGGAAGACCTGGTTAAAGATCTCACTACTGTCTTCAGTTATACACCGTTTTGTGATCACTGCTGTTGATATATTTGTGTGGGCTGAGATTTTACTTTCAGGTCTTTAGTCCCTTTGTCCTGAGGGTTGTCCACATGGATATTAAAATCCCCAGCAATAATTACACAGTCGAAATCAACACAGATCACAGACAGCAGTTCACTGAGGTCATTAAAAAAGTCTGTACAGTATTTGGGAGGCCTGTAAACATTAAGAAACACAACTTTGGATGGGGCCTTCAGCTGTAAAGCCACATATTCAAAAGACTGCAAATTGTAATGACCATTGATGATCAAAGACCACTGATCAATCGCCATGAGAACTATTCACAGAGAGTTGGGGAATGGCTGCAATCACAGCCTTATAAGATGGTGACAGATGTACCCTTAGGCCCCCTCATCGATTCAGAGATGGTCTTTCCTTTTTCATCTAAATGGCCTCCTTGATTCCCCACTCAAACTGCGTTTCTCCCTGTCCAGGATGTTACATCCTCATCATTAACAGAGTGGCCACTGGCCTGTAGACTGCAGAGTCCTGGGCTGTCGAGAGGTTGTTTGGTTTCCCCGATTTATAAATCATTCGACTGAACAGTGTACACTATATTACTCTATTTGTGCCATGGGACTGGATCGTTCAGGTGGACCAGTTTTTGGGATTTGAAAGCCACAGAGACAACAACTGCTGCCTTCAGCTGAGAATGAAGAAGTCACTTGGATGAGTGATGAAACTTTTCTCCCACTAAAAACGTCAAAACGTCCAGATGAACTGGATCAACTTCAGCATGCATCAAGACATTTGTTGTGTTTTGCTGTGTTTTGTTTTCGTGGTGGTTTTCTGATTTTGATTTTTTGTCATTGTGGTTTAAAATGAAAAAATAAATACATCACTTAAAAAAGGATTTAAAAAAACTTTAACAACTTCGGCGACTTTTACTAAGAATAAGGTTTCAAAAAGCTCATCCCTTGATTCACTCAGACTTGAGCTTTGGTTTTTTGGCTTTCGTTATAGTCCTATTACCATGACATTTTGACAAAACATGAAATGTTGTGTTTAGGTTACCATGATAACCACATTGTGATCCGGTGGTTCTGGGCAGCGGTGGAGAGATTCAATAATGAGCAGAGATTGCGGCTCCTACAGGTAGGCTCTTTTGTTTTAGTTAAAGAGGCTTTTTATTAAAAACAACAATAACAACAAACAAACATGTAACACTGCAGTTCTTTCTTGGTGTTCTTATCTGCATGTCTTTTTTCTACTTGTTGTCTCTCACCTTATATCCTCAGTTTGTGACTGGGACATCCAGCATTCCATATGAGGGTTTTGCTTCTCTGCGAGGCAGCAATGGACCCCGTAGGTTCTGTGTGGAGAAGTGGGGTAAAGTCACCTCCCTACCCAGGTAAATACCAACCATCTCAGATTTGCGTAAAAATGTTATGGTTTTGTTCTTTTTGTTTGCACTTTGAAAAAAATTGTTTGCTTATAAATATCTCAAAACTATTAAAGATAAAAGCCTGAAATTGACTATTAGCTGGTCAAAATATGTGCAAAAAATAATTATAATAATGACAATTCAATCCAGAAAGGTGTAAACGTACTGGTAACAAGTCAGGTTTTTGCAGGAAACAATGATATAATTACATCAAGTAATTTTAAGTATTGGGCAATTTTCCAGAAACACATTTTTGTATTTTTTGTATTTTTTTTATTTATTTATTAATTTTTTTACAAAAGGACAATAATCAAGGATTGCCTACATGCAAATTAAACCTACATTCTAGCCAATTGGCATGCAGTGTAGGCAAAAACAAAACTACTCAAGTAAAGTACAAATATCTGAAAATTCTACTTAAGATTTGTACTTCATTACTTCCTACCTCTGCAGTTAACCAAAGAGGAGAGAGGGATAGCTCTGCATTGCCTAGAAAATTATTACAAGGCAGCCTGACTTCACTATTGTCAGAATTGCTTCCAGCAGAATTAGATGGCAGATTAAAAAAATGGGTAGAGAATGGAATCACTTCATATGGCATTATGTATCATCTGAAGAAGGCCTGGATTCCTTCCAAAAACATTCTAATAAATAGAATTTAGAAAAAGAGGACGTTTTTTAGACATCTTCAAAAAAGACACAATTACACAAGGTAAAGAATCTGGCCTGATCACTATTTTTGTGAACTCATATGAAGGCAACACAAAGGGGAAACTTATTTCGAGTCTCTGCAAGAAGGAAAAAACGTCGATCTACTTTTATCTACCTCGTACATTTAGGGAGAAAGATGCAAATATAAAATAAATAAAAATGACTGGCTTAATATGTATAAGAAAGGCTGCTACACCTCAAATTCAGAAACATGCAAAGGAGTAATTGGGAAGAGCATTTTAAGATTTTTCATATCACATGTCCGACTATTGAAGATTGTTAGGATAGAGACTGTATAACATATACATGCAATGGAAAGAATGAAATTTTCCTTTAAACATTTAACTGATAAAAATGATAATTAGTGGTCAAAATGTGATATTTTTTTAATCAGAGGTGCTCTCCTTCTTTCTCCATGTAGGGGTAATTTTGATATGATACAATAGTGATAGGATTTCTGGTTCTAATCAAAAATGTATTATTATGTATATATGTGCTATACTAGAAAAGAACTTGAAAGATACTTAGTCTTCACAGAAACATGCTATGATTACACATACAGGTGCAACAATATGTTTTTTAATTTGTTTATTTTTCTCTCTTTTCAGTTGAGTTTCTTAACGTTGACATGTTTTTTGTCTGTCTGTCACGTCTGTAAATGTTAATGCAAAAAGAAGAAATGGTAATCTTCTCACACAGTCAAACTTTGTGCCCCACATTTAGTTTGCTGGGGTAATCCTAGTTATTTCTGTGTTTATGATATTAAATATTAAAGTTCTCTGCATTTCCAGGCACTTATTTCGGTCATGCACTGTAGTAATTATGATAATAAAACCTGATTTTTCTTAGATTTGAGCTTCTCTATGTATCCTGTCAGTGGCCTGTGCTTTAATACATGGTCTGTTCTCCAGAGCTCACACCTGCTTCAACCGGCTGGACCTACCACCGTACCCATCTTTCTCAGTGCTGTATGAGAAGCTGCTGACTGCTGTGGAAGAGACCAGCACCTTTGGACTGGAATGAGATTCTCGTCTCCCCCATATCCCAGTTTACCTGCGTCTGCCCCTGGAAGACTGCTGCTGATAGTGACGTTTAAAAGTCAGATTTTGAAGTCCAACTCCTGATTTAAATTTATAACAGGATGTTTTGTTACAGGATCTGACCCTTCGAAATGTTTTGTGTACAGAGGTAAACCTTTTTTGTTGCACCTGCATGTACTTCACACCTACTTAATAACTTGCTTTCACCTATGTGACATGACAAATGAAGACCTGCGCTCACTTTAGGACTCTGACTGGAACTGCCAAGATCTGACCAATCAGAGGTCAAGGGCGCCTGAGGTTTGTTTTTGTTTTTTTTTTGGGGGGGGTAATCAAGGAGGTTAAAGTGGTTAGACCAATTAAAGAACCTGCAGCCACTGCCTTCCCTGCGAATATTGACCTGATTCTACTTCTTTAACTGAGTTTGGATGGATCTTGGAGGACTATGAGGACCATCCAAGACTATGTGTCTCTACAATGCACTTGTAATACAGCATGTTATTGTGATGTAGTAACTTCACTATGTGTAGGTTGTGCATTTATTTATTAAAAACCTGAGGTAGACCTAAGGTAATTTTTTTTTTGTTTTTCAGTGGACTTTGTCCTCAGCAAATTCTGGAGTGTAGTCAGACATTTTTGGTATTGCAGCTACCCTGTTGTTTAACTCGTTTTCTAATGATGCAGGAGTGACATGTGTGATCTGAACTAACTAGCTAGCTTTACAGTGTAGATTGTGATATCTCTACCAGATCTGGATCTGTTGGCAAAAACATATTTGGTCACCACTTACCTGAGTTACTATATTGACAACCAATATATGATCATCAATTTATCATTTTACTTTTACAACCCCAGTCTTCAAAACATTAGGATGCTATGTAAAATATAAATTAAGACAGAAAATTTGAGGAGTTTGAGGGAAAAAAAAAGTCAATTTGAATTTAATGGCAGAAACACATCTCATAAAAATTAAGACGGGATCGTGTCATGTTTATCACTATTGAGTGAGTCTTTGGAAAAGGAAGGTTATCTCCTTCTTGTCTGATATAGGATTCTAGTTACTTAAGTCTTTGTTGTGTTTTTCACTTCCTCATGTATCAAATGTTTTTCACTGATGAAAGACTTAGATGTCAGCCAATTAAGCACCTGGACCTTCTTCAGTCATTCAGCAGTAAAAACTCTGTAATGGTAGAAGCATGAACATTACCCATAAAATCCAGTTCGAAGGACTTTGCAGTTAGTTTATTCTCTTTTGTATATTCAGATCTTCACTTAGGATGCAGTATAAATTTAAGCATGCACTGCACTACCACAGAAAAACAAGTCAAATCTTTAGTCCTGGACTTTGGTTTATATTATTATTTCATGCACAGAATATTAAAGACTAAAAAGGAACCTAAAAGCAGTGCATAAAAAAGTTGCCCTTAATGAAACTAAATATTTCTGAGTAATTCTGATGCACTATCATTAATGCTGACACAAGTTCTCAATTACTTACTTTGAATGTGTCTATATTCTCATCACCTTTCACTGTCCCTTTAGTTCTGACTTATTTTCTTGTAATATGAGTGTTGTGTAAACATGCTTAATTCTTCATCTACTTTCTTTTCTTGCTGAAATGAGTGTCCCACTGCGTTTACACCACTGGATGTGTGCCTGAAGTAACAACATACAGACTGCTACTGTGCAGAGAGGTTTATGTGTGTTAGATGGCATTCAACAGTGTAAATTATTTAGTGCACAGTTATTTATTTCGAACATTGGAACCACTCCTGCTGCTTTAAATATTTGAAATTGATTTTGTCTTGGACCTACTGTTTTCCTTCTTTATATTTTTAGAGACTAAAGATACATTTTGGCAGGAAGCTGAGTAAAATTTCATGTACAAATTCACTTCAAATACTTCTCGTACTGAAAACAGTTCTGTCAGTTCTCTCACTTGTCTGTCTGGCTAGAATGTACCAAAGTTTTGAGCCTTACGTGGCAGCCACACATCTGACAGCCAATCAGTCTGTCCAGTCCACCGTACTTTAATATATGAATATTTGTAAGCACTTCTCTTCTAAAATAAAGTTTCATCTCTATTGAAGTTTTTGTTTGGTTTTTAATGACAGACTCTGTCTAATGACGATGAATCAGGGCTTAAATTTCATAATAATACCAAACATCAAGATGCACAATGATAAAAGTATTTTATATAATAATATAATTGTGTTATTATTATAAAATAGATTATATAATCCTTAATATTTTCTACATTTCAAATGTGAATGTGTTAATTATGAATCATCCATAGGCAGATTATTGCTGTTTTACTGTACACCTGGGACCTAATCTTATCTTATATGTAACTAGCTGAATGATGGCAAAAGTGAGATGAAGACTGAAATGAGGATATTTGGATATTCTGCTAACACTTCCCAGTCATTCTCTGAGTGGTAGTGAAACTGTATTTTTTTTAAGTACAAGACAAATATATAAATCTTTGCCTTTGGCTTGAATAAATCTTGAATAAATTGAAAATCACTAATAGTTGATCTGTGCTACACATCATTAACTTTGAGGATTTGTTGCTTTCTAGTTTTAGAATACTATTTACTGAGACGACTTCAGACAACCTTTTACTTTTTTACATTTTAATACAAATATCTTTAAAGTAGGCCAGAACCATCTGGAACAGACTTTTTGGTCCAGATATCCATAAGTACCTTCAGATGGCAGGAACAAAAATCACCAAAGACACATTGTCACACTGTGCTAGCTAAAGGTACACCTGCTGTATTTCCCAAGGAGAGAAAAGAGTAAGAGATAACTTAAATCAGAGATAGGGAAAGGTGTGAGAAAGAGAAGAGAGGAAAGTGAGGGGATATATTTGGACATAAGGACTGCCAGCAGCATTTGTGCTCTCTGTGCAGGACCATCAAGTTCTTCTACACCAAACCCACTCATCCATGGACCTTGCTTTGTATACTGGTGTACAGTAATGCTCGAACAGGAAGGGCCCATCAACAACATTGGAATGTCATTTGGACTGGGGGGGACATAGTCAGATGGTATCAGAGAGCGCGCGAGAGAGAGAAGTAGTCAGAACTGAAGAAATTGTACCACCAGAAGGCGACATTGCAGAATAGCTACAAGTGCCTTGGAACCCGACAAACAAGTGGGAACCATGAAGAGGCTGCTAGGAAAGGTGTAAACACCAAATACCTTTAATAGTTTCCCACAGTAGGGCGGAGTCATTTGTTGACTGCAGGTTGATGGACAAAAAATATTTAAACTCGATGTTGAAGTAAGATATAAATGTATGGTCCTTTAGAATAGTTGTATTTAACCTCCAATATTTTTCTCTGTTTACCATACCTTTATCCAGCACTACATTGGCATGGTCTGAAATTCTAATACTACCAACTTCACACAATAAAACTAAGTGCAATAATAGCCCCAAAAAAATAAAAAAATAAAATCCTAGTATGGCATTTGTGTGGTGCGGACAAAAAAAGTGTATTCTTGTTTTATTCTCTATACATCAACACAGATCTTCACAGATAGAATTAAGCTTGTGGTGAGAGAGGCAGTGGCTTGTGGGGGAGCCTGTCAATCAGAGTATTCAGTAAACAATTGAAATAGTTGTGAAACTTCACTATAAGTGCCCTGGGACGTTGATCGGCGCCGGGCTTCGGTGCTAAGGATTGGTGTGCTCGGTCAAGTTTTAGCCTCTCTGCCTTTGTGTCCATCCGGAGGTACTTCAGGATCCACTTTTTAAGGAACTTAACTGGATCTGGGCTCTCCGTACCTTCAGGTAAGCTGACTATACGTACGTTGCACCTGCAACCTCGGTTGTCAAGTTCATCTATATGTTCTCGCATCTCATGTATTTGTTTCTCGAGTTGCTCCAGCTTAGCCTCTGATAATGTCGCTGTGTCTTCCACATCAGCAATCCATTTCTCGGCCTCATTCATTCTGGCGGCGATCGCCTGCAGCTGTGAAGTCTGTTCTTTAAAAGCTTCGAGGACAGTCGAAATCTTGGAGTCAATGACTTTAGTAAGATTATCAGTTATTTTATCCAAAACGTGAACAATACTTGGCTCCAGAGAGCCGGGACTAGA
>NW_024582566.1:536352-567110 GCF_018398535.1 Haplochromis burtoni
GAAGAAACCTGAAACCTCTTAAATCTTCAACAGGCATGACTGTTAAACACCTCATCTGGATCTTATTATCCAATAAGCGGTGCAGGGAGAGGCTTCAGAATATTAGACATTTAATAAACGTTGGCTGACTCTTTCTGGTCAAACAGTAACACGTATTTTCTCTGCCTCTGTCCATCAGTGATGCTAAAAGAGTGGGTGACTGCAGTAACATGGATGGAGCAGAAAATGCCTCTACAAAGAGACACAAAGACGTGAGAAGCAGCAGTTCGCACAAGAAGCACAAAAAACACAAAAGCAAGAGGAAGAAGAGGAACCGAGAGAAGGACAGTAGTTCAGAGTCTGGGGCAGACCTGAAGCGAAAAAATAAACACAAGTCAAGGTGATCCTGAAAGCACATGCTGCAACATCCCCAGTCAGAAAACCTGTGTGCTCACGTGCTCAGCCAGCAAATATAACTCCAAAGAAAGCATGTGATAGTCTGAGAGGAAGGGGCTGGGCTCACAAAGGAACCTGTAACTTTACCTGTGCATTATGTCCACTTTCAAAAGTCAGTGAATGAAGGGAGTAAAAAGGTTTACTACATACACGGTGGGATAACGTGTAGCCCGCAACCTAGATCGTTCAGGGGGGCAACACTACTGTACAAAAACAGCCAATAGCTTCCTGCCGTTTTACTGTTAATTACGACTGTTTAAATGTGCCTAATTCAGGCTTTATCTTTGCTTCATAGAAGAGGAACACCAACGGAAAGAAAAACAGAGCAAGGTACGGCTCTTTATTATATTGTCAACTTTTTGAGCATCGAGTGTTTACAGCAGATAGACTTGGTATATTCACAGCTGCCCTATTCTGTGGCTAATCTTTATATATGTTTTTAAAAAATATTTTCAGTAGACAATCCCCTTGTTCTTATTTAAAAGTTAAGTCACTGCTGACCAGCTGGCCCAGGCCCTTTTCAGTCTCATGTTCCCAGAAGCTGATTGGTTTGACATTGTCCCCGTCTTTGATGTCCTTCTTTAGCTACATGAAGACTCTGGTCCTTTGTACTGTATTCTAACTGCACCCTTTTCAAGGTTTTGTCTGCTCTGGGAGGCAGCATGTCTGTGTAGGTTCTCAGAGACCATGTATGTCCACTGTGAATGACCATCATTGAACAGAGGGGGTGGCTTAAGACACCCACCTACAAAGCAGTCTTGATATCCCTTCCCAGGTACCTCAACACGCACTCGCATTTTGCGTCAGGTGACCTGATAGGTCACATGATAGGGTGAGGAAAAGTCTCCTCAACCCATTATTGATCATGTGCCTCATCACATGAGCCAAGCTGTTTAAAAGTGTGTGGGCCAGTTGACTCACCCTATCATGTGTCTGTGTAGATGAACTGACGCAAAATGTGAGTGGGCATTAGGACTGGGGATGGGTACCGATATCCGGTGCCATTTTTTTTCTGAGCTGTCACACACTCTGGATTCCAGCCAATCATTTTACCTTTCCAAGGATAGTAGGCGGGCCCAGGTACGTACGTTCTTTTAGAGCAGAGCTACAGATTAAAAATGCCCAAGGCGAAGCGGTCAAAGTCTGGCTGTACTTCACAGCAAAAGATGCAAACTCAGCAGCAACAAGTGCTTTAAGCTGATACTGTGATACTGTCAAAGGAGGCAACACCTCGAATCTGATGAAGCACCTGGCGATCCATAGCGTTGTTTTAAAAGCTGAGAAATGCGCCGTATTTGATAGCTTGCTGTGAGACCTCACACCGAGCACATCTACTGCGGGTGTGGTAAATCTCCATTAGTGAGTTAGTGCGGATCGCCCCGTGCGTGGGGCTAGATGGTGGTTATCATTTTGCAGAAAAAAAGAGACTGCTAAAAATAAAAACATGAGAGGTTTGTGTTCTCTATTCTTTAAGCACCGGCACCGTTTCAAAAGTACAGATTTGGCACAGATAAAGCCTAAACGATACCATCCCTAATTAAGACGCCAGGGAAGGGATTTCAAAACTGGATTGTAGGTGGCAGATGGTTGGTGTGGTAAGCCATCCACTCTGTTCAAGGATGGCCGTTCACAGTGGACATAGATGGCTTCTGTCAACTCTCTTTTAGACCATCTGTCTTCTCTGGTGTCCTCGAAAGAGCGACCTTTGACCTTTAGATGCAGACGTACAGCTGAGTCTTGTCCTGTCCAGGTGGCTCTTCTATGTTGTGCCATGCGCTTATGGAGTGGCTGTTTGGTTTCTCCAATGCAGAGGTCTGAGATCTGCACACGTTTTCAAGAAACTGAAAGAAGTCCAGTTGCTTCTCATTCCAAGCTCCTTAGATTACGATGTCTGGAATGACTGAGAACCTACAGACATGCTGCATAACCAAACTCAGAGAAGTTGAAGAGCAAAACAAGGGCCAGGTTCAATAAAGTATTAGTAGTTTCTATTTGAGTAATGTGACAATTATCAGTGTGGAATTCTCTAAAAACTTCTTCAATACTGCTTTAATGATGTAGACGTATGTCTTTTAGCCGAGTCCACAGGGGCCATCCTTCATTAAAGTTTACGTACTGGTAGATCATTTATAAAAACTAACAACGAATATTGCTGGTAAGTGGCTATAATCTAACACGCGTGCTTTGTTGTCCATCTTCGGCATGTTGTCGTTTCACCACAGCAGACCCACATAAACAGCATCTGCTGTCACATCATCCAAGTGCAGTCAGACTCTGAGCTCCGCGGTTCTCCTTTCCCATTTCCTTGTAAATTCTGTCTACGTTGCCATATGTTGTCCTGTATATGTCACATACAATATTTTTTGCTGCAAAAATATGCAGAGCTGGTAAACTGTTTTCCAGGTGGGGATCGTGAGAGTAAGTCCAGATGCCGCAAGAAGCACTTAATTGGAAAGAGGAAGAAGAAGAAAAGGAGGAAAGACGATGAGAATTCATCAGATACTGACTCTGCTTTTGTGTTAAAGCATACTAAACTGAAACGACAGGAGGAGCTGCCTGATATAATCCCAAAACAGGTGAAAACAAAGTACTTTTATTGTGGTCCCAATACATGAATCAGCTTTAGTTACTAATACAGATTTATCCCTTTGCTTTTAGTAAGAGTTGGAGAGAATTCCTTTCTCATGTTTGATTTGTCTGTAGTGTTCACAAGTAACTATGTCAAGTAGAATACACGTTCAATTTATGTACTGCTGTCCTTCTGACTGCGACTGTAGCTTGTTAGTCTGTTCTTGCAAAGTCGTCACCGTCGGACTGTTTAGTTGGACTAATTATCTTAGGAGGAGCGAGTGTCCTGCATTTGTTGGGCCAGTGTCTGAGGCGGGACATTGGGCCCGATTTAGCCCCTGCATGCGAGCGTTTATCTTTTTCATTGTAAAGCTTAAGTGTGTTGATTATAAGTCTGTGTGATGATATTTTTGTGCTTGGTAATAGTAATAATACAGTAATATATTTCTGCCTGTTACCATTAGATCCAATACATAATGAAAAATTCTTCAATTTTCAAATTCAAGTTTGGGCCATTTGGTCGATTCAGCCACTGACTTTGAACCAACTGTTTGATTGTGAGATAATTAAGAATATTTCTGCTAATGGGGAGAGATGAGAAGCACAACCATGAATTTGTCCTCCAGAGTGAGACTGGCTGCAGGGTTCTGGTGTGCTGTCTCGAGGCATCTGTGGAAGAACGGCCTCTACCTCTCGATGAGGTCAAAAGGGTTTCGCTTATAAAAACACAATTGTTGCTTAAAAGCCGCCCTTTTTGTCAGATTTTCCTTCCTTCAACTTCGCCCACTTCCACAAAATCAAGTTGAAGACTCTCCATTTTATACACATCCAGCTTCCTCTGCAAATGCACAAGTGAACGGACTGAGACTGCAACTCTGAGGGTGGAAGTGTGTAACAGTCACACTGAAGACGTTCTGAGAGTGCATGGGAAAATAACTTCGGAGGGGAGATGGGTCAAATAAATTACATATTGATATAACTGGGGCAGCTTTGGCTCAGGCGGAAACGCCAGGATAAGCACATCACAGTGAAACCTGAGTCGCCCCGTGTGATGGTGTGAAAGTGTGTGTGGGGGTTTAATGAAGCTGGTTATAAGAAAGCACTTTGTGTGGTCAAATAGTTGTTAGTTGAAAGTGCTATATCATTACCAGTCCATGCTACACTCACGAAAGAATAATGAAAACAAGGTTTATTTTTTATTGCTCTCTGACAGGAAAACTCAAATAAAGGAATAGAAGATGAGGAAAGACGTGACAGGCAGGGATGCCATTCACCTTCACATTCCTACTCCCAGTCACATTCCTGCCCAGTGAAGAACTCGGACTCTCGGACTCGACACTACCGTCAGAGGTCTAGGACTCGCTCCAGGTGGGAAGCAAACTTTGAACCAAATGTTGATGGCTCCTCCTCTGTTTATTTTGTTATACAAACCGTTTTCCCTTCAAATCTGTGGGCTGATGATCCTAATTTGCCAAGAGGGCTGCCAACAGTGAATGTACCGCATTTATTTAGTATTTATTCTACCACTCTGTAGACTTTACCTGACATTCCACATTCATGATTTGGATTTACGAACTTAACCAACAATACTTTGACATGCTAACTGGAAGATCTAGGAACTGCTACCAACTTTCTTATGTTCAGCTGTCCTCCGATGAATGGTTGACCGACTCCACCTGCCTGTTTAAAGGTTAAAGAGACAGACACAATATCTCCCAGTTAATGTAAAATAAATGTTTGCAAAATAATGGCAATATTTATTTTTCCATAATAAATATTGAGTCCTTAGTAAAATTACTAGGCTTTTAATCAGGTCGTGTTTTGGCTTTTAGATTAAATTTAAAAGTTGAGCTGCTGTGTAAAACATAGACACAAACAGAATGTGGTGATTTGCAAGTCTCATAAACACATTTTATTCACACTTGAAAACAGAAAACACATTGAATGTTTAAACTAAGACAGTTCCATTTTTATTCGGTTTTTATTTGGCTCATTTTGACTTGGTGGCAGCAACATGTCTAAAAAAATGGGCTGGGGGAACAACAGGCTGCAAATGTAAGTGAAAAAAATGGAGGAAGATTTTGCAACTAACTGTATGAAACACTCTGTGCTTGATGACAGCACTGTTGATAAATATGTTTCACTGTGATATTACTTCATCCTGCAATTATGTGATTTCTATTTTTACTTGTAGCTCGTCAGAGAAGAAAGATGTAGAAGATGAATCCTTTCATTCCCACCAATGGCCTCCAAACTGGCCCAAGCCACCTCAGGGCAACCTCAGCAACACTGAAAGTAATTTACAAGCAGAAGAGTTGACTGAATCGAGAGTAATAAAACGGCAGACCTCTAACCACAGTGAAGGAGAGGAAACAGAAAAACTAGGTAAGATCTGTATGAAATGGACGTTGGATTTATGGCGTTGGTTTCCATGACTGAGCAGGTGCTGAGTGTGTTGTGATGATTGTGGCTCATAGTTCATGGGAATCAGATATCCAGGATCTCAGAATATTAAAATCTTAAACTTCAAGTTTGAGGAAATCACTGTTCAAACAGTATAAGCACCATGTATCCAGGAATAATACTGTAAATCTTACTCAAAAGCTATTAACACAAATTTGGGGTGGCTGTAACAGCAGGGTCGTTTAGTAGAAGAGCGAAAGCGGATCGTTGGATGAAACGATGAACCAGAACTGGTTTGTAAAAATGCTGCAGCTCCAGTGGTGTGGAACTGGTTTGGCTTCCGTCAGATACACAACAAAGCATGTTTGGTAGAGCATGCTAGCGGGCCGTCGTTATTACCGAACCGATTTTATGTGCACGGCGCTCGAAAATCTGTCTAACAATGTTTCTAGTACGACTTTGCTAAGCTAGAAGCCGCACGCTTGATGGATTGTCTGGAGCATTACGGCTGTCGTAGGCGGAGCCTCGCGGAGTGATACGTGCTGTGCTTCAACATAATGTTACCTACGTGTGTGTATAACGTTTTTAAGTTTGTGGATTTATACATGGTTATGCTGAGGATGTGTCGGCCAGTTTCCACTTAATTGAAAGGTTGGTGGTTCAATCACTCGGTGCTCGAGTCTCTCGTCTTCACACTTAAATATCTTTGGCCAAGACGCTGAACCCAACATTTTCTCTGATGAGTTCATTGGAGTGTGTGTAATACAAGGCACTTAGTGCTCGTGCGAATGCTGAATGAGGCATGTTGTATAAAGGGCTTTAAGGACTCGAGTAGAAAATGTAAGAACTAGCTCCGATCAGATTTGTGTGGGAAATCGTGTTGTATAAAACAGTACCTGGACCCTTGTTCGCACGGCTGGGAACAGTCAGTTAGCCACTGCCGCACACAGCTGCTCCTGCAGACCTTCCTGCCACGCTGCCAGTTGGTCCTAAGTCAGCCTCACCGCAGCCTCAAGGCTCGGCGGCTGGTGGCAACAGACCCACTTCTTGCAGCCGCCTGACATACGTGGACCTCCGGCCTTATCCGACCATCCTGGAAAGTGGTGCAGATGGTCCTCGGAGGAGAGCCCTAGCTGGTCCAGGATGCCTTGTGGGAAGACTCAGCGCTACCACTTGGGCTTCCCCTAAGAGCAACGGGAGCAGCCGGGGAGCCGACTCCTCTGCCGGCCATCGCCTGGAACACCTCCAAGAAAGCTTGGAGGTCCACACAATGCTTCTGCTTCTGATGCACTGCCACTTAGGGCAGGGCAATATGGCCAAAACTATTTATCACGATATATATTTGAAAATTTGCAATAACGATATAACTGACACTAGACAAAACACTTTACAACTTTATTAGTGCAAAAAACCCATCAATGTATTTTCACTTAAACAAGCAGCTGTTTTTTATCTGCATTAAAGTTATATAAACATGTAACAGTGCAAATATAAATTCCTCGCTGACAGTTTAACCAAAAGGCATTTCAGTGGAAACTGGCCGACACATCCTCAGCATAACCATGTATAATATCCACTAAACTTAAAAAGAGGTTATACACACACAATATGGTAACATTATGCTGAAGCACAGTACGTATCACTCCGCCAGGCTCCGCCTACGATAGCCGTAACGCTCCAACAATCCATCAAGCGGTGCGGCTTCGTAGCTCAGCAAAGTCGTACTGAAACATTTGACAGATTTTTGAGCGCCGTGTACATGAAATCGTTTCGGTAATAACGACGGCCCGCTAGCATGCTCTACCAAAAATAGTGCTTTGTTGTGTATCTGACGCACGAAAGCTAAACCAGTTCCACACCAGTGAAGCTGCAGCATTTTTACAAACCAGTTCTGGTTCATTGTTTCATTCAACGATCCGCTTTTGCTCTTCTCGTTCTGCGTCGCCGCCATGCTTTTTGGGCCATGTGCGTATGAAAACAAAGGCACTGCGTGCGCGTTTTACCCAAATTCTATCACAATATTTCATTTTCTTATCGTTGCCCAACATTTTACCGGTATTACCGTGAACGGTTTGACATGGCCCAGCCCTACTGCCACCTACTCCCGGTGTATTGCCACCAGCTCAGACCCAATCTTCGCCAGTGCCTCCACCGGCTGCGGGGGTTGGGGCTATGACATGCTGGTGTCCTGGGTTTCGGCTCCACCCAGATTCTTGTGCAAACTTTTATTTTATGTTTTGCACTTTACAGTGCTCTGCTCTCTTTTCTCTGCGATTTCCGCTGCCAGCTCCTCCACCTCCAGCAGATCTGATCAGATATCCCCCCTCTCTCGCCCCAGGCGCTACTGAAATAGGGAAGGCATGATTAGATGATGCTCGCCAACTGCGAAGACCAGCCTCCCCTGATACCACACCTTGAACCTGCTGCTTCACTCCTCCCCTGCAGCCGAGCCATCAGCCTCAACTTGCCACACATACACACTATAAATCTGGTGATAATAGAGATAACTTGAAAAATGTCATTTCCTCTCTAGTCTTACAGACACATACACAGTTTTATTCTAAAATACTAGAATAAAACTAAAATAAATACTTTGTAATGTCCAATCAGTGCTTTGTGTTATTAATAGGTGTGGCTTTTAATTTAGAGTATTTGGGTTTTTTCAAGCTGTGCTCTTTGTCATGTGATTTTCTAAAAACTTCAGCTTCTAGTGCATCCACGTCCGTGCCAAGCCAGTCCATATCTGCTAAACATCACCTGAGCACTGAGCCTGGCTTGCTTCAGTGCAAGGCATCAGAAACGTCCTTTCCTGCAAATGTGAAATCTGCTGGAAAGAAAAGAAAAAAGTCACCACAGAAGAAAAAAGAGGAGAAGTCATCAAAGAAGCAGAAAAAATCCAAGTCACCACGTAGAGGCTACAAGAGAGAATCTAGATCCACGAGCCCTTCACTTAGGAAGAGATCACGCTCAAGGTAGGTCAGGGGGTGGAGTGTGTTTGCGCTGCTTACTTACCTGGAGATAATTTATCTGCATTTGAGAAGCATGATCACACCTCACACACGCCTTATGGTTCTGTTCTATACATGACATCCAGACACCAAATAGCCCCATGGACCCTCCCTCCCTTTATTCATTCACCTCTCATTAGTACACGGGAGTCTGCCTCCAGTCTGCATACTGCTAGATTGTGTTTAATTGTTAGCAGTAGTATTCATCCATTGCTTATAATTTATCACTGCTCTTGCACAAAGAATTTAAACATTGAAAAAATCCTGTTGTTTGGTAAAGTAAAGCATTAATTTCACTCAGTGAAAGAGGACAAAGCTTTTAGTGCTAAAATAGACACAAAAATACATTTGTGAAATTGAGTGTGTGTATTTGTGTGTAGATAAGACTTAAAATAGTGCTGCATGAATGTGTGTGTGGTGGTTTGAGTGAACAAAAAAGCCCTATATAAAGTTTATACAGACCCATCACAGTAGAAATGACTGTCATTGTAATTTTGGGCTTTTAATCGTTTCTTTGAACTCTTCCTTTTCCAGGCATCTTTAACACGTTTAAAAAACTAGCATTGAGTGCACGAGTTTGAGTTCAAGAACTGACCCCATATCCCACTGCTCACCATTGGTGCTAGTTTCAGTCGTACATAAACAGTACGTGTATCTTAAGGCTGGGAAACCTGCAGTCAGCTGAGACTGAAGAAGTCACTTGAATGAGTGACGAAACGTTTCTCCCACTCAAAACATCCAGATCAACACAATCAACTTTTGGGAACAACCTGAACTGCTTGTCAGACAAATTAGCTGCTTACCTTGGACAACTCGTCACGTCCTGCTCTCCTGTCCAGCCCACAGACTGTCTTTAACCTGCAGTGGAGCCTGAGCCCACAGTGAGTGGAGCCTGAGCCCACAGTGAGTGGAGCTCTGAGCCCACAGTGAGTGGAGCCTGAGCCCACAGCTGCTTATGGAGCTGAGCCCACAGTGAGTGGAGCTCTGAGCCCACAGTGATGTTCAGAGCCTGAGCCCACAGTGAGTGGAGCCTGAGCCCACAGTGAGTGGAGCTCTGAGCCCACAGTGAGTGGAGCCTGAGCCCACAGTGAGTGGAGCCTGAGCCCACAGTGAGTGGAGCCTGAGCCCACAGTGAGTGGAGCCTGAGCCCACAGTGAGTGGAGCTCTGAGCCCACAGTGAGTGGAGCCTGAGCCCACAGTGAGTGGAGCTCTGAGCCCACAGTGAGTGGAGCCTGAGCCCACAGTGAGTGGAGCTCTGAGCCCACAGTGAGTGGAGCTCTGAGCCCACAGTGAGTGGAGCCTGAGCCCACAGTGAGTGGAGCTCTGAGCCCACAGTGAGTGGAGCCTGAGCCCACAGTGAGTGGAGCCTGAGCCCACAGTGAGTGGAGCTCTGAGCCCACAGTGAGTGGAGCCTGAGCCCACAGTGAGTGGAGCTCTGAGCCAGATGTGTAAAGCTGTTTCACTGAGTGAAGCCACCCACTGGCAAAAACATAAAACATGTTATACTTGTTCACATTTTATAAAATTAAGTTTATCAGTTGACTTGAGGAATGATGCGTCCTTATTGTGATGCTTTCTTTCTAAACCATAGAAGCTGTGTTATTCTGTACCACAGATTAATGGTTTCAAATATTTCTTCAGCATTAAAGTAATCCAGTGACACTTGTGTGTATTTCCACTCAGTAAACAATAGCTGTTGATACTTAATTCACTAAACTTTATCTTTCAAATTGTGAACAAATGCGCTTTAGAACAGCATTTGTCGCTGGCACAGTGTAACTCAGTTTTACACAGTAACCTGAAGTGTCCATCAAAGTGGCCAATCACATTAGGAGCCCATCCTCCTTTGGGCTCTGCCTCCCGACAGTCAAAAGTAAGTTTATTCACGTGAGCAGGATTTCTCTCTGAGTGCAGGGAGGTACCTGCAGGACCCTGAAACTGTAGCAGTGCATGCAAAGCAGACGCCCGTGCGTGCACGATGGCGTCAAAGGCATCCTGTTCCACAGGACCACGGCCTCATTTACAGGTGGCAACTTGCAGTTTGCCTGATTATGTGTTGGCAAGAGTGTTCTGATGAAACTAGTGCTTCCTGGCCATTTTGCAATCACCACATTGTCTTCATCACATCTAGTTTTTCAGTCCATGGAACAGAATCATAGAGGAGGGTGCCCAAAATATGTATCACAGTTGTAGCTGTGCACAGTGGTTCTTGAAAGTGTGTGAGTGCTTCAGGACTTTTATTACATTGTAAAGTTTCACCTATGAATATTTGTATACAGATGTTGTTTAGCAGTTGGTTTTTTGAAAGATAAATGAGACTGCATGTTGCTTTGTAGGTCAAGGGGCCGCAGGCCACGGCGGTCACGCTCGCGGTCAGTGTCACAAAGTCGGCGGAGGGTTGCATACAGCCAGAGAGACCGTTGGAAGCGTGAGCCGAGCCATTCCCCTGTGCTAATCCTACGCAAAAACAGGTCGCCCTCACGGAAACACGGCAGCTTGAGCAACAGCCCTCACCGTATCAGTGAACTGGGTCAGATATTATGAAGTCACTCGTGTGAATGGAATACGTGCCATTTTTCCTTTTTGTTACTTGTATTTTGGTGCTATTGTATATAACAAAGAGGAGGCTGCTGTCATAAAGTAACTGTAAATAAACTAGCGCCTGATTTTTACTAGGTGCCAGTTTTTACTAGAAAAAACCTCTAAAAAATGAAGTAAACCTCTTGTTTACTTCATTTTTTAGTTGCTCACCTTTCCTTGCTCCCCCCCCCCCATGATAAAGCTCAAGTTTAAATACTGTGAGAACAACAGGGGATTCAAATTAATGTTGTACTCTATCATGAGTCAGTACCAGTAAATATATGTGGGATCCTGTATGTTCTGGGGTGGCTGTGAACTCCAAGTTAGTATGACTTGTCTGAATGATGAATTAGTATAAAGCACTTTGAGTCTGAGTCCATTACCACTGAAAGATGATGGTTATATGTGGCTTCTGACTATGTGATCATCACACTAATTCCCATTAATTCATTTTGTTGTGATGATTTACTTGAGATTACAATTTTCTTATCTTCTTTACCGCTAAAATCATATGCTCAGATTTCTATTTAAAAAAAAGAAAATAAAACTGTATATAGCTGTTAGAAACTTCATATTATGTATTATGTCTAAAAAATGTAAGATTTATTTTTTTGTTTCTCAGATAAGGAGCAGTTGTTGGAAATTGCTAAGGCCAATGCTGCTGCCATGTGTGCCAAAGCTGGTATGCCCATCCCTGCTAGCCTGAGATCCTCAGTGCTTCCCCTGGCTCTGCCAACAATGGCTATGAATGCTGCAATGGCCAGTATGACTGCTGGTAGGAATTTGACTTTCCTCTTTCCTGCATGATTTTTTCCTCCTGTTATCACTAGGGATGGGTATCGTTTAGGTTTTATCCTATACCGGTGCCAAACCGGTACTTTTGAAACGGTGCCGGTGCTTAAAGAATGGAGAACACAAACTTTGTCCTAAAACCTCTCATGTTCAGCTGTTTTTTTTGTAAAAAGATAACAATGTTAGCCTTTTCTGCAGCTATGGGGGATTTATGGCATCACTCTATCAAACAAGAAGACAGCTGCATGTAGCTATGATGGTGTTTGCTAGTTCACCTTACGTGCATTAATGTAATAGCGTGGTTAGCCTACTCAATGTAAATTACACACGAACAACATGAAGCTACTCACGCAGAGAAGAACGGCTGCTGCTGCATCATCATCCATCTGCTCTAAAAGAACGTACGTACCTGGGCCCGCCTACTATCCTTGGAAAGGTAAAATGATTGGCTAGAATCCAAAGTGTGTGACATCTCGAGAAAAAAAAAAAGCACCGAAATGTGCGCTGCTTTTCGGTCTGGTTACTACCGTTTATGTCAGAACACTGGATACCGTTACCCATCCCTAGTTACCGCTGCTCTATCGATACAGATTTGGTCATTTCCTTGAGGGGACTGTTTAACTTAGTTTGAATCTGTCTGTTTGGAATGAAGCTGTAATTTATCAAAATGTACAAATACAGACATCCAGTTGACTTCTTTCTTCAACAGTAAACTGCATCTCTAATAAAGTTGGGCAATTGGACGGATATATTGACTATAGGCTGAGCCTTTCACCAGTCGTTTTTTACAAGAGCGATTTGTTTATTTATTTGCCCATGAGTTGGTTTGCTAATAATGTTGGTTGAAACTAAGAGAAGCAGTCAACAGAAAACATAATAGCGCTGTTTTTAGCACTATAACTGTGTTTATCTTATCACACACTCGACCAAACAACAAATACAAAATTAAACAATAAGTAAGTTAAAAATCCAAATGTCTCTTCCTGCGAACATTAAAATCTGATGTAATGTTAAGTTTTTTGTGTGCTTTGGCTCATCTCAGATAAATAAATAAATGAATGAATAATCCAAAAAGTAGCAATATTAATACTGAAACAAGAAAAGAAGGTAAAATATTCAAACAAATCTTATAAATTCTAAACGTGCATGATTACGTTGCTCCGCCCATCAAAAAGTCACCTGCGTGAATATATCACCTGTTGTCATTTATTGGACTGACGATTGTCGGTTGGAAACTTTTCAAATATGGCCTAACCTTAATCCCTGATGTCTTTTCTTGTGTGTGAGCAGTTCTACTGCTGATTAGTAAGTTTTCTGGAGCAAAATAACCATGAAGGTCAAGTGAAGTGTCGAGTGTGTTGAGTCAATAAAATAAGTACTATAAGCAGAATTACACGACTGAAATGTTCGAATATTATTTGAGTCAGCTGTTGTGCTTGTTATTCACCCATTTGTGTGTTCTGCCGTGTCTCCTCTCACTTGTAGCCACTGTGACAGCAGCCTTGACTAACATTGGCACTTTGTCGTCACTGGTTCCACTGCCTTCCATTATGCAGAAGCCACCCGTTGCCCCTGCCCAACCCAACATCGCTAATTTGGAGGAGGTGAAAAGGAAAGTAGCAAAGCAAGCGAACAGCATTAGCATTAAAGAATTTACTGACGTAAGTTTCATGTTTTCTATGTATCAAAACAACTAAAGTTAGTGCAAAGGACAGGCCATCGTATGCCAAAAGAAAACGGTCACAAGCTGAACAGGCAATGAGTTAAAACACTGAAGCACTCCATGATCCTCTGTGATCCAGGCCCTTGTGCATGCTCACATAGCAACGATGAGCCTGATACTTAAAAATGATTTTGGATTTAGAGCATGGATTTACATACATCCAACAGTTGTTGTATAAAACATGAGCTGATTCAAAGAGGGTCAGGTGGGATTTATTTTCCAGATTTGGTTAATATAGAGTGAGCCTTACATTAAAGGACAAGTGCATTACATTTTGTTAAAGCTCTGCCGCTCTACCTTTATAGGTGGAAAGGTCTCTGTCTGCTTACATACAGGATCCTACTCAGATCATAGCAGTTCTAAAGTACAGTTCTGCAGTGTTCTGTAACAGCCATGGAGATCTGCAGCCTGCAATGTGGAAAAACAAGAGCGATGCGTCGTAGTTACATAGCTTACTCTTTATATGTGTGTGTGTGTTTGCAGAAATGCAAGATGATTGCAGACAGTACAGAAGAGCTGCCAGTGGCAGTGCCTCATGTTTCAGACGAAGAGGATGATGAGAAACCTTTTGGAGGAGCAGCTCTACGAGAACCAAAAGCAATCACCTTCAGTGTTAATGTAATATGCACACGTGCGCTGCATCGTGTCTGTCTTAAATGCAGTTAGACCCAGAAATATTTGGACAAACACGCAGTTTTCATAGCTTAGTCTTTGTACACCCACAACACAACACACCTGAAATGCAGGAGCTGAAATACCAATTAGATGCAGACTTAACTTAAATATAAGTGATACAGCTGAAATGTTACGTTTAGGATTTACAATCATTTTGTTACACAATCCTTTCATTTCAGAGGTTTATTTATCTTGGAGATTTTAGGAATTCATTACAGGCATTCAAATCCATTTTCTCATCAGGCCAAGTTCACATGATTGGCTCATTGCGGAGTATGCTGAAGGTTATCATCTGTCTGTACGATTCATTTAACTGAATCTGAGCTGACAGTACGTCCCTATACACACGACCCTGTCATCACATGCAGGTTTTTTGTCACGCTGTTTTCTTCCTGTGGTTCTGGTGCGAACTGTGAACTGATTATCTTAGTTTCAACTTTCTGAAGAATGCTATCCCAAAACTGGGCAGAAGTTTTGAGTGGTTTTTCTGTTCTTGAGCTGATGTCAATTATATAACTGTCAGTTCAAATTCCCAGATAGGGAATAATATGGTGAAAGTGGGAGTTTCAGAAGAGCGAGGGAATGAGACTCGCTGCCGTTTGGATTTCACAAAGAGGATTTCAAACATCCGGTAATTTGCAAAACATGCAGCAAAACTATTGCTGCAAAAGGTAGCAGTACCACAAATGTATTCCACCAGCTGAAAAGTCATAGCTTTGTGAGTCTTTATGTTTGACTTTTGCTTGGCTCATTTTGGGTTTATTTTTGATGGCCTGGCACATTCTCTGTGGGCAGGGACAGGAGGAGAGAAGCTGCAGAGAGGCATGTAATGATGGGGTCACCTGGTCCTTCATAGGGTTTTTCTGGTGGATATAGTCGCAGTTGTGTAATAAGTAACTTTTTCGAAAAAAGAAGTAACCATTTCAAATTTTTGTCCAATCAGAACTCAACAGTTCGTCCAGCAGTCCGTAGTGATGCAGGCATGGCCAAGGAGTTCCCAGTGTCTTCAGGAACACAGCATCGTAAGAAGGTATGAAACTCGTTTTTATTAGACTGAATAGAATCCCTTCCAGTGTGCATCTCAGTGCTACGTTTCTGTTCCACTTAACCGGGATGTCGGAGTTAGCATCTTCCTTTCTTTAGGTCAGCAGGGGGCGTGGCCATTTCAAAACCATAATATTTAGATTTTGCTGCCATTTTGCTGCTTTCAAGTCATCGTCTTGTTGCATAAACAACATAGTGTCAGTAACGGACTCTAGCCTTGAATTTTCTTCTTAAATTTTATTTATTTATGATTTCTTTACAAGGTTTTCAAGGGTTTGAGGGGCTGAGATAAAAGCACGAACCCCCCCAACATGCTTTATGGTAAATATGAGGTTTTGTTGTTGGTGTGCAAAATCTTTTTTTCTCCCAAACATGTGTTGTGCATTTTTGTTGAAAAGTTAAGAATACAAATTTTTATCTGTCCCAAGAATTGTGTTGCAGGATAGTTTGTGGGAGCAGTAACCATGACTACGACGGTGTTCTTCCTTAATTTTGTTCTTTTTGTTGTTGAATGAATGAACATCTTTGTGGATCCTACTTTGTGGTCCTGGTGGGAACTTTGCAGGATGTCGAGAGAACATTTAACTTTTACATTTCCTACATTTTTGTGCCATTTGTCTTATTAGGAATTGGTTTCCATCTCAGGAGGCTTTTGGGCTTTTGAGTTTAATGGATATTTAATATTTTTTCTGGGGCCATGGTCGAGGCACTTTTCACACCATCAATATCTCAACAATATTCTGTTTGTTTCTTCATCTCGGGACCATCACATGCAGACATTTACAAATTTAAAAACCACAAAAAGAAAAATGGGGTAATGCTGTATGAGAAGAAAGGTGCACGGTGGCAGACGTCTCAGGCTGTAGCTGGTGGTGCATTAGATATGTCAGTTTGCATCCTGATTGATCCACAGGAGCAGGGCACCTCTCAATACCCCCAAAAGAATCAGCTGTCCTGACCATGTTCGTCATTTGAGTTCAGGAAGTTCCTCCCAGGTCACCATTACCTCGTTCCCAGTGAAACACAAACAGATACTTCAAATCTTTTATACCCTTGGCTATTAGATCACTTAACTCTGACACACTTAGATTGACTTCTTTGTATGATCGTTGGTGGACACATTTCTAGTTTTGCCTGTGATTGCATGAGCAGGTTGTGGCTAAGCTGCAAATGAATTGTCAGAATCAATAAAATGATCTGAATCTGATCTATATGAACAGTAAGCATTGGAACAATTCTAGCTTCAGTTTATTCTTTGAGCTGCACTTTGTATTCCACTGAATAAATGTCTCCCTTTAACCTGATTAATTGCAGGTAATTATCAAAGAAAATGTCTTTTAATATTAACCCATAGTTACTTATCTAATGTAATGTGTTACAGGAAGGAGAGGGACTGGGTGCTTATGGAGAATGGGTGCCAGTTGACAAAACAACCGAGAAGGCTGCTGTTACAACAAAGGCCCAAACAAATGTTCTGTCAGCAGCACCCTCCTCATCATCATCATCAGGGGAAACGGCAGCGGTTTTGCAGGAAGTTATTGAACAGCCAGCGTTTGTGACAAACAGTGACAAAGTTTTTCCTGACCCACAACTGCAGGTGAGAAATGAGATAGTGCATACTATACAACAGAAGTGAACACCTCTCACCTTTTTAAAGATGATTTGGGCGATGCTGGTGAACAGTGCATGGAGTAAATGTGATTGTGTGATTCCACTATGCCAGGCATTACAGTGTTTAGTTGGACTAAATCCACTGGATGTCCTGTACTAATGCTAGCAAGCACAACCAGGTCTCTTCTTCCAAGAGTGGATTTACCACTTATCTGAAAGGAAGTTGGAGATAAAATTCTTAGGCTGAGTTTTTTGGAGTGTTTGTATTCTTAGTTCTCCTTAGTTGAATTATCTAGTTTGCTTATATTCTCTTGTTGTTCCTCCTATGCCTTCCCTTTATTCCCTGTGCCTTCTGGTGTCTTTCTCGCTGTTTGTTTCTGTCTTTCTTCACTCTTCCCATATTTAAACCCTCAGTTTGCTTCAGTTCTTTGTTGCATTTTCCTTCATGCGTCCTTCCTCATGTGTTTCCCCAAAGAAGGTTTCGTTTAACATAAAATGCAAAACTTCTTAACCCTCAAACCTGTGTCTGACTAACCTCTCTCACTCTCTGTTTTTCTGTCTCTCCAGCAAGTAGACATCACCCAGGCTGTAACTGAACGAATCAAAGCTCAAAGGCGATTGGCTGAGAACCCCTATGACATCAGTGCCATCCGCATGCTCACCCGAGCACAAGAGCAGGTAATAAGTCTCAAAAGAATAAATGTTCAAAGCAGCTAACGTGCTCACCATAAACACTTTATATTATTAGCGTGTGAAACTATGAAGGTGCTATAATAGCAGCATAATCACACTGTATCACCACTCTGCCAGCCTCAGTTTTAGATGCAGCAAGTAAATGTTGTTCTGGGTTTTAGCTCCTAATATCATCTTTTTTCAATCAAAACAAAACATGGCTTTTCTCATTTTGTCAGGTCAGCATTTTGTAAAACAGGAAAATGGACAAAAGACACAAAAGCATTTCGTGTTCAGTGTAAATGGTTCTCACATACTGCTTTGCTGCTTACACAACTTGCCTCCTTCACCCATTCAAACACATTTGCACAAGCACTTTGCTCCATGCGCTCTAAGTGCTTTCTACCCAACAGTCACACACATTCGAGCAACTTGGCGTCAGAATGTCGCCCAAGGATGACATGCAGACCGGAGCAGATGGGGGTCGAACCACCAGCCTTCTGATTAGTAGATGGTAAAAATGGTAAATGGCCTGTATTTGCACAGCGCTTTACTCAGTGCATAAGGACCCCAAAGTGTGTTACACTACATTCAGTCACACACACATTCACACACTGGTAGTAGGTGATCTGTCCCTGGTGTACCACTGCTGAGACATTACTCACATATTAATACTTGTATAATGTTGTAGCTGGTGAGTTCACAGCTAATTCTGAGTGTTATAGTATTTTATGCGTATTATACATTTTCACAAAAGCGTAAACTTGGGAAAACATTCGGCTTTGATGAAGTGGTGACTGAGCCTCATAAATATCTGTGCGGCTGTCATGAGTGTGAGGTGGAGCTGCCACTTTGATACTGACTGCAGCAGCGGCAGTTGATCTGTTTGGAAGCAGATGTTTTGTAGACGCTTCATGAATGAAATTAGTCTTAATGATTTATGTGACAGTGTTTCTTCTATAAAATCAAAAAGAGCAGCCAGAGGCCTGTGGATCTGTCAGAAAACCTGCCAAATCAAATCTGCATTCCCACCCATGGTAGCAAACGTGAAGCCCAGAGAATGGGGATAGCTAATCTCGGAATACCGACAGTTGTGTCAGACAAATACAGACATGCTTAAACGCTCTTATTTTATACAAGTGTCCTTTTTCAATAGGTAGATGCTTGGGCCCAATCCAACACGGTTCCTGGTCTTTTCACTGGTTCAACTGGAGCCCAGGTCCTCAGCTCTGAGGAGCTCTCGACCAGTGGACCACAAGCATGGCTGAAGAAGGTAATGTACACAGCATTCAACGCAAAAATCAAGCTTGATTTAGTTTTAACCCCCTGGTAGTCATCTAGTGAAGCTCTGCACCACGTCTAGTATACTATACTCAGTATTTTCACACTGAGCCTCACATCTGAGGCTGTTAGAAAGCAGAGGTTATAACTCTTCTAGAGAATATAGAAGAAAAGACGTGCAGTAGTGCAGCCGTGTCATCACATGCGTACTGTAGTATACATCCAGAAGCTTGAGTGCAAATAGAAAGTGATGCAAGATTCAACCTTTTTTTCTAAGCAACAGCAGCAAAGAAGTGTGTAAGTTATTGTGCAGCCTCTTCTTCCTGCCTGACACAGCTGGAATACAAACAGTGTGTTTTTAAGACAGCAGCCGCACTCATCACTGCTGTCGTGATCAAAAGCTTTGGAGTCTTATCGAATCACATGTTCTCAAAGCATAAACATGAAGAAGACGTATCTGCCTGCTCTAATCGATCGCTGGTTCACGTTCAGTTACATACATTTAACCTGCGTGTACTTCACTGAGAGGAGGCGGCAGAAACACTCGGCAGGACGGTCACAGACTCACGACCACACTGGGAATTCCACAGTGCTCGTCCTTTAACAAACACACTCTTCATCAACCTTACACGGCCCGGTTGAATGGCTGCTGTCTCATCATATATGAAGCGAGCAGTGTTCACACAACCCGTAACGTTGCTTTGAGTTAGGGAGGTAAAGATACGAGGTTCATCTCAGTCAGCGTTCATGTGCAGCATGTTTCTCCCACAGCATGGGCAGCAGCGCATACTTGTGACATCACAAAACATCACCTTAGGCTGTCTTAAAGAGACACCACACAATTGCGACTGTGACAAGGAGCATGAGAAGAAAATGTTTGAGATGAAAATGTGATAACACATCCTGCCCATCCCTGCGCTCGTGTAGATGTTGTTTTCTTTCTTTTCTCCCTTCTGACTTTTTACTGTGTTGTTTGTGTTCTGACTAGGACCAGTTTCTCAGGGCAGCTCCAGTGTCAGGGGGTGTCGGGGAGTTCCTGATGAGAAAGATGGGGTGGAAGACAGGCGAAGGGCTGGGAAGGAACCGCGAGGGTACCGTGGAACCCATCGTTATTGACTTTAAGGTTGACCGCAAAGGTACGAGAAACCAAGTGATGCACTTTTTGCTGCTGAGTCTGGACAATAGATGCTCACACAAGCTTTGCAAGACGGTGATAGTGAAGGCAGTGGGATCTATATGGTGTCATATTGCATGGATTTACTGTTATTTGGCCACAAATATTAGTTTATAGTACGAACTCACATTTCACTCTTTAGGGAAGTGTATGGGTGATATTATAAATAATACCACATTATTGATGTTGACTTTAATGTTTCAGGTCTAGTTGCTGAAGGAGAGAAACTACAGAAGCAAACTGGTGGACTGGTAGTAACCAAGGATCTAATGGGTAAAATACACCTGAATTTGTTTCCTTAAAGATGGTGATACTGTTGACCTTTAGTCTTGCAGCTCATCAAAAAACCCAACCAGACCCACAGGAGCAAATACAGAGTAAACTTGTTCTACATGCATTTCTTTATGATAACGATGGTGCTTAGGACCAGTGAGAGGCAGAGAATCAGACCCTGCTGTTAGAGGTTTCTGCTGACTGAGTGTCATCTGTGAGGGTGTGATGGCTGGAGAAATCTGACAGAATGAATATATTACTCCACCAAATCTGAAATCCGTGTGTATCAGCTGACATTTAGGATTGACAGAAGAAGATAAAACAGTATTTGTGTCCAGAAACGAACCAATTTGCATGTTAAAGAAGTTACTGTTAAGTCCATAAACGCAGCAGCACTTACATGTTTAGGCATTCACCTCTAAAAGGAAAATTCCAACAAATACATAAACAATAAACAACCATGCCTGTCAATTACAAACATGCTGCTGCACGTCTTTGGTAAATCCAGGAAGTAACTTTTCATTTCCAACGTGCAGTTTGCATTGTAAGTCTGGCTCTCAGCCTCATCCACAGGATCAAAGTATCGGTAGCATCAGAACAGTGTGTGTCATTTATCCTCAGCAAAGTGATGTGAATCAGAACAAAGGTGCAGATATACGTGATTATGTGCAACATACTTACGCAGCTCTGCCACTCCAACATATAAAATGTGCAAAAACCAGAACAAACAAGCCGCAGTGCCGATATTTTCCACAAGATGGCGATCTCACATAAACAATAAACAGAATTCTCTGAACTGTTTTTGCAGTCGATCTTTTTTCAGGAATAGTAACTTCTAAATCTGCAGTAAACCGCAAAAGCTCCTGCAAGGGTCTGAGCTGCATGTCAAACATAAACAAGGACAAAAAGTATTCATCATAAATATCAATGCTTCTGTAGAAAAAGAGCTTCCTCTGAGCGCTGTCCAACTCTAACGATGTCCTTTTATCTGTGTGCAGGGAAGCACCCGGTGTCTGCTCTCATTGAGTTGTGTAACAAGAGAAAGATAATGCAGCCAGACTTTGTTATGGTCCATCACAGTGGTCCTGACCACCGCAAGAATTTTCTTTTCAAGGTGGGTCATTTTCATTCTGTGTGAAGCTGGCGACAATCTGCACCTTCTCCACTACGTCATTAAACCCCACACAGTCACTGTGCAGCTCTGCAGGGCTTTATAATCAGAGGCAACAAAATCATCTGACGATAGTAATCACATTACTGCTGGTGGTGGGTAAATCGCCTTATATGACCAACAGTGTTGGCCTTGAAAATAGTAATTACTTACTAATTACTGATTACTTCTCCAAGAAAGTAATCCCATTAGTTTACTGTTTACTCGTTTTCGAAAAGGCATTCGGGGGTTTCTCTGTGAGCGTCGCATTCCTGTGGCAGCACGCTCGCCGCTCGCCGCTCACTCACATTTGAAGTTTCATTTTTCGCTGTAGAAAGTTTTCTTCCCACGCAGAGTGAACAGTGGATTTTCACAGAATCAAACTCAAAGTAATGTGATTACTTCCCAGCGTTGAACGCTGCATGTACTCTCTCTGCACTCTATTTTATCCATTGTTGATCTGCACACGTCTGTTGCTGCCACGGGCGTCGCACGCTCGTACGTCGTTGTCATGAGACGCTCTCACAAACAAACCACGGTTTAGTAACGCAGTAACGCAGCGTGCTTATGGGAAAGTAACAGTAATCTCATTACTTTTGGGTAACTTACAGGTGCATCTGAGAAAATGAAAATTATAAATAGTGATCTGTGTTCGTAATATCCAGCATCTCAGGGGGAGTTTGGAGTCTCTGCTGCTTCCCAGTTGTTGTGGTGTGGTGTCAGTTTCAAAGATGTTACTGTAGTGGTACAATGTGACTGTACAGATGCACCAAGAAATGTATGTGACAAAGGGAAGCACCTGATTCTGTTATATACAGCCAGCTCTTTATTCCTCTCGTATGCATTTTGGCCTTATTTAACTTCATTTGTGACCCTATTGCCAACTCTTAAACACATGTTTTTGTATATGTGATGCTTTTTTATTTCAATCTATTTGATCAAAGATGATTGAGCACCACACAGGTGTACTTCCTAGCTCGTGTTATTGTCCCTCATGCTAAATCCTTGAAAGTGCATGGAATTAAAAACCTTTTAAAAAACTGCTAAAAAAGTGTTTTAATTAAATGCATCAGATTCACGTGTTGTTTACGATCCCAGAAAGTGGATTTTGTTCATCTGGACCTGTGTTTGTTGGATGTTGTTAGTGAACAGAGTTATGTGTTGTGTTATCTCCAGGTCACAGTGAATGGTGTGGACTACCAACCCCAGACAGCCAGTCCCAATAAGAAGCACGCCAAGGCCATGGCAGCCACAGTTGCCCTGCAAGCTCTGGGAGAGGTAACCCACAGCTCTGACAGTCACGTCACTTTTAATATAAGTCACCCTGCAGGTGTGTAACTACAAAGAAAAGAGTGGATCCGCTGTAACTGATTGCTCAGCGAGAGCCTTCAGTCTACACTGGCTGCTGTAATAACTCAACAAGTTTTGACACAATTCAAAGAATCTATTGCTTATGTAGTTGTGACTAACTACATAAATAAATGTAGCATTTATTTATGTAGTTAGTCATAAGTCTGTGTGCTGTGACCCTGAAATGATCGAGAACCTTTATGTCACCGTGCAGGTTCAGCCTCACAGAGCAGTGATAGTGGGGAGTTGAAGGGCACTTCTTCTGAATGTCTGTATGTGGTTAAATTAACAAAGAAAACACATCAAAAAGATTTTATCTAAACATATACAGATGGATAGTATGAACCGTGAACGTAATCACTTCTGTTTGCGTCCTTAACCTCTTAAGCCCCAACGCCCCCTGATACGGGGGCAAAAGGCAGGAGATCAGTCAGGCTCGGGGCTTAAGAGGTTAAAGAATCAACAATCTAAAGACGTTATAGGATACAGTATGAAAAAAGTCTTCAAAATAAAAGGAATTCAATCATTTTAGTCTAACGTAAATGGTTTTGTAATGTAATTAAGGCATTCTCAAAGTTGTACTACACATAGAATTTATTGCTTTTTAAATCCTGGTGGCATAATCAATAATAAAAATGCAAGGTTGCATTAATTTTTTATTTTCTTCTATCCAAAGGTTCCTGTGGATGGACCAGGACTCTACACTGGCCCTGTCTTCACTGCTGCTTCTACAGGCCCGCTTTTCTCTACATAGTCATGCACACATTACAAATGTAACATGGGCCCTGTTCAAGGCAAACATTTTGATTTGTCACAGTAGGAAAGCCCACAGCTCTGAAGCTGGTCCTGTGGTTTGTGCCATGGTCCATCTACTTTCCCAGTGTCACAGTGTCTACCTGGCTCCTTAATTGCTTAATCAACCAGGGTCATGTGGCCCTGTCCTCCCACCCATTGGGTAACAGGCACAGGTACACCAATCACACAGGGTACCTGAAAACAGACTCAGGTGTCTTTGTACTGTTAGAGAACACCTGAAGAAAATGCCACACAAAAAGGGGAACCAACTGTTGTGAAGTAACGACAGCTACCACAGCACTGCTACAAGGTCTTCCATGAGTGGTTTAGATAGTTTTAGTTTGTCACCAATGTTGTTTTTTTGTTTGTTTCAGTCCCAGTGATTAACCTGCCCCGTGTTTCCACTCTGGAGGCTCATTTATATTTCAAGAACTACCACCTTTGGCACATAACATGAGAACTATGAAAGCAGGTTCAGAGTGCTGATCGTGACCAGTGTTATGCCTATAAGACATCACACCTTTTCTAAAGGTACTTGAATGATCACCTTGTTTGTTTTTGTAGGGGTAGGAGTGGTAAAAAGTGATCATAGTAAAAGTGGACGATGTGTGCATGCGTGTGTGTACATATGTATGACAAATGTATAGTTTAGTAGCAGTTTAGCCCTATATTCTATTAGCTGATCAACACTTACGTCTAACACACAGCCGACAGTCTGCAGGACATTTCTCATAGTCACACAAAAGCAGAAGCAAACTGGACTGTTAGTGAAAAGTTGTATCTGTGAATGACAGCTAATGTTAGTCTTTGTGTTACATTGATGACCTAAATTTAAACAAAAGTGTTTCTCATACAAGGCTGTTAAACTTTTATTCTGGCCTTCTAAACATATGTATACAGAAATAAAGATTATATTTATGTTATTTAGTAGACGGACTGCATTGTCTTTCTTTGTTCAGAGTCCTATACCAGCACTCTTTAGCACTTTTGACTTCAGACCAACATTTTTAATGAGGGTGGCGTTGTTCTGGAGTCTCGACCTGATGTTTAGTGTAACTTATCCTGCTAAATTGCCGTGAACATGAACACCAACATATTGTCTAAATGTCAACACAGTACATGCAGTCAGGCAAAGAACCGTTTGATCGTTCATAGTAAACTGTGTACTATAAATGGCAGAAGATGCTTTGATTTGGGGGAGATTTTTGTCACCTTTGTTAAATAGTTTTAGTGACTCAAGAAAGGGGAGGGGGAGACCTCCGCTCAGAGTCACACCTGGACCTAAACTGGTGCTCCACACACTTTTTAATCAGAGCTTTGTGTAATGGTATTACTGAGGCATAAACATGGTATTATACCTCCTAAAAATAAACCTAAATGGAGACAGATTATGCTGATATTTTAGCCTGAGGACATCACTGTAAAATACACACTGCTCACCAAACTAAGTCAGTATTTGCACAAATTAAATCAGTATCATGAGGATAAATGGTGATTTAAAGCTTTAAATATGAATGCTGTTAAAGAATTAGTTTGAGGTGAAATGTGGGACATTATAATATAATTCAGTAACATTTAGTGCAGCGCTCCGCAGCCTTGTTTGCGCCTCGGACCAGTTTAACGGAGCGGCCTTTAAGCTGTCGCAGAGAAATACAGCAAAATAAAACCATACGGCCGAGACAGAAACTGGTATTTTGTAAATATAATAATAAACACAAATTCACTGTGTAATTGTGCAACGTTGTTAGCAGCGTCCTCCTGAAATGCACCAACGACAGAGAGTAACATCCTCCTCTCTGCCCCATAATGCTCTCTGGTCGCTATGGTAACGCGTAAATATTTCTTTCAAAATAAGACGCACAACTACAACACGGGAAAAGACAGAGAAACCACACGTTTCACTTCACAGGTGAGCCTGTCACGGTTCATTTGTGGAATTTCTTGCCTTCTTCATGGAGTTGGGACCATCAGTTGTGTTGTGCAGAAGTCAAGTTGGTGCACAGCCGAAAGCATTATTTGATAGCTATTTGAATTCATATTATACCAAGAACCAATCAGCTAATTAAAGAGAAATGACAGTTTCTCAGTCAATGTGTTCCCCAGTGCAGGAGCTGCTGACACTGTTGGGGATTTATTCAAAACTGAAGGCAAACTGAACCAGCATGGCTACCACAGCATCCTGCAGTGACATGCCGTGGCCGTAGAGTGAGGGCAAAGGGCCAACATCTCTGGGAACTCCTTCACGACTGTTGGAAAATAATTTCAGGTGACGACCTCATGAAGTTCATCGAGGGAGCCAAGAGTGTGCAAAGCAGTAACCAAAGCAAAGGGTGGCTATTTTGAAAGATCTAAATCTAAAATATAAAACATATTTTGAGTTATTTCACACGTTTCTTTACTACAGAATTCCATATGTGTTCATAGTTTTGATGCCTTCAGTGAGAATCTACAATGAAAATGAAAATAAAGTCAAACTTAAGTGAGAAGTTGTGTCCAAACCTTTGAATTGTAATGCAGGTCTATGTTAATCTATATTAGCATTTCTTGTGAAACCAATGCATTAATGTTGGGGCTGTTATATATAAAACTGCTTAGAGACTGGGTTTTAGTGTAAAAACACTGCTATTTTAGATGCCAGTCCAATTAGAAAAGTATATTTTTGCTGGTTACCCTTGATGACCTCAGAGGTCTGGGGTAGCAGGCTCAGGAAAGGTTACAGTAACATTGTAACTAGCTAGATTTATCCAGTTTGAAATAATGCATGTCAGTGCTTGTGACATAGGCCTGTGTTAGACAATGTGCTCGTGAGAAAATGGGCAACATGCACAAATAGGCAGAATTTCACATCCCAGGGACAGCAGTGGCAGCACAGACCTCTAGCAGACAAGAAGTCAACAAGCCAGCAGTCACAGGGTTTTGATATGACCGAGAGTAGTGCTTCACATCGTCTCTCACACAACTAAATCACAAGTACTAACATGCAGTCTGTGTGTACTACTGAAATAGCACACAGTAGGTCTTCCTTCTTCCCTAATTGCACAGTCCCAAAGGCATGTTTATGTAAGGCTTCTTCTGTATTTCCTGGTAATATCTGCAGTGGCACAGCTCTCGAATGCTCAACACTGTTTTTCCCATGCAGGAAACACCTTATTTTCATGTAGCACATAGTTCCTCTTCTATTTTCGCCTTCATGGACACAGGAAAATGTCCAGAGGCTGTGCTGTTTCTCTCTGTAACCACAGAATATTTAATAACTGCACCCTGGGCTGTGTCCCGAGAGGGATGCTATTCATTACTCAGCTCTATCACAGAATGTTACCTTAACAACAAAGAGCAGTCATGAATGCCATCTGAATAGCTCAGCAGCTGGCTGGGCTAGAGTGAAGCAGTCAACATAGGGCTTGAGGATCAAAGAAGAGGTTACTTGATGAGGCTGCCAACTAAGAGCTACAAACCAATACACACCCACCAAAGAGGCACTGTTTAAATACACAGATTTCAGATTCCTGAAACAAAAGCTGAGTTATTTTGAGCCATGATGACATCTGGAGAAATCGTGGAGGTGGGTTATGAGGGCACCGGCCCAGTCCTTGTAATATAAAACGTGTGGTGGACATTGTCCTTGTACACTACAAAAACCAGCTAGTGCTCGCACACACAAGCACACATCAAGACTCTCCTCACTGTAGTGGGTTGTGTAAGCAGATAATGGCTGAGCCAAAATTGCTCCACTTCAACTCATAATGACACATGCAGTGTGTTTTTGTGCAAGTCAGAGATGAGGTTGAGTAGAATTCCTTATGTAAGCTTGTTGTATCAAACACACACAAGCACACAGTTCATCTTACTGCTGTATCCAGTGAATTCAAGAAGCATCATTTCGTTCCACTTTTTCTTGTAGCATTACATCCAAAAACACCTGTAAAGTATATGAATCCTAATTTCCTCAGTAAAATCTGTAGAGCAGTGTACACGTGCAGAGACAGAAACTGTAATTTGAGCCGACCTTAATCTGAATCACAAGTGCTTAATTGAACGGCGCTTAATTAGGACTAATGCATTCAAAGAAAGAAAGTATCCTCCCACAGCATTACACCATCACCCTTGAGTCCAGACTCATCACTAGACCATCCAGGGATTTTCAGGAGTGGCACCCAGCTTGGTCTTCTGCTGCTGCAGTCTATCTGCCTCAAGGTTCAATGTGTTGTTTATCCATAGATACTCTCTTTGCATGCCTTGGTTGTAACGAGTGGTTGATTCTGTTGCCTTCCTATCAGCTCAAACTCAGTCTTCTCTAAATCCGGCATCAAGAATGCATTTTCATCAGAACCGACGCTCACGGCCTATTTTCTCTTTTGTTTACCATCTTTGTAAACCCTGAGGATGTCTGTGTGTCCCTGTAGATCAGCAGTTTCAGATTTTCTGAGGCCAGCCTGTCTTACACCAACAGCTTGTCACATTCAAAGTCACTGCTTCATCACGTCATCTTTATCACGTGTAAGTTGTTAGCATTTGACTGTCTGATTGGATACTTACATGAATGAGTGGTGGTGGTTGTTTTCTCCAGCTTCTCTTCTTCCTGATGTTGTTACAACTTGGTATAGCTAGATCTATCACTAAGGCCTTCTTCCACTGTTTGCCAACCAACAAGCATTGTTCGGTTTGTTAGCCATTGCGAGTTTGTCTGGAAGTCCCACAAGATCTTAACTTGGTCTTTTTTAACCACCATGGGGGGCATATCCCATTTTAACCGCCGCACCTTTAGGCTGTACTCAGCACAGATGTTCATGTACACTATGCCGGCCACTTGGTTATGGCGTTCCATGTATGCTGGCATCTTGCACCCTGCTGTTATGTGCTGGATTGTCTCAGGGGCATCTTTACTGCACCTGGGGTCTTGCCTGGTGTGATAGACCCCAGCCTCTATGGATCTTGTGCTCAGAGCTTCTTCCTGTGCTGCCATGATTAGTGCCTCTGTGCTGTTATTTAGTTCAGCTTTATTCAGCCACTTCTTCTCCCTGCTGGTGGTACATCGAATATGGGGGCCTGTCCTTCCATAATGCCTCCTTTTGCTCCTATTCTTTTTTCTAGTGTCTTCCGCCTGAGGTATTCACTAAGCGCATTAGTGGTTGTGGCCATCTTCCGATGTACTCATGGATCTTTGTTGTCTCGACCTTTATAGTGGTTCTTACACGGCCTAGTCCATGTGCCCCGTTCTTCAGCTTAGCCTACAGTCTCAGGGTGCTGGATGTTTAACAATGAGTTACTAGTTGTATTGATGTTATTGTAGAAGTTGGGTGTCAAAGAACCCATAGTTCCCACATCCTCTTCATGTAACCCCTTTAACTGAGGCTACATGTGTAGCAGCATTCTAACAGTCCCCTATTCTCTCCCTTGTCCATGTATGCCATAGCCTTGTTCCCGCTTGGTGTCTTAAGTCAGCTAGCTCTTGCTCTACACGGGTTTGTTCAGTCTTGGCATGATTTGATTTGATATACCTTTATTAGTCCCACAAGGGGAAATTTCATAAGGCTGCCGACCTATTGCACGCAATGGCGGCGCCATCTTACCCTCCGACCATACATACATTACACAAAACATCACATGGGGAAGACAGGTCAGAGAGGTATAACAATGGAAAATGCACCACATGAGGAAAGATAAGGAGAAAAAAATAACTCCCCCCAGACTGAGCTCCAACAGGGAGATCAGTTTGAGAACAGAAAAAAAACACCTCTGCACATGAAAAACTCTTAATACACCAAAGAAACACATGACAAGCAACAGGGGGGGTAAAGGGTGAGAGACAGCCGAATTAGACAGCACATCCGGGCCTGCGTGCGCTGGTCTCCTTGATCCACCGTCAGCATCGGAAGGGAATAAGCGATCGAAGGCGTTTGGAAAGGGAGGGGGAATGAGTGTGTGCATATCATGTTGTATTGTGTGTGTGTGTCCAGAGTTCAGCTGAGACAGTGTCCTTCGCCCTGCCAGGCTAAGTAAACAGTCTCCAGCCAACCCAGGTGGCCTTGCATGGAATGGGAAGAACAGACTCAAACACAGTCGTTATCAGGGTGTTGTTGTTCAGCTCCAGCCTTGAGACCGCAGCTGGCGCCGAGAGGGTATCCGCATGAAGTGATGTTATTTTTTACTTTAGTGCGAACAGCTCATATGATGGTTACAGTTTTGCCGATTCTCATTCTCAGACAGAGTACGAGAATCGCCAGAGTTAGGTAGGTGAGGTACGTTGTCTAGGGCAGAGATCGTGGGCCAAACTGTCATGTACGCTTGTGAAGCAAGGAAGGATTGGACCCAGGAGGATTCTCAGAACTAAATGAAGACCTCTAGCTGGGATGGAACAGGACCAGACACAGGGTGCTCAACCTGCTTTGGGTGCTGCGACTGGGGATGTGCAGGGCACTTAGCTGCATCCACTGATAGCTGAGGCTGCTAAGGAAGGCTGGCCACTCTCTCCCTGGGAATAGGAACAGGTGCAGCTGAGCGGCGGAGACCTAGCTGCTCTGAGAACTGGAACAGGGACCAGATGGGCCCCATCCAACCTTACTCCGGGAACTGAAATGGTTGCTGGGAAAAGCTGGACCCAACCTTCCCTGGGAATAGGGACAGGGGACTAGCTGGGCCCTAGCCAGTCTGTCCTGGGGAACTGGAACAGGTTGAGTAATAGGCTCAGGGGTGGACACTGGCAACAGTCTTTGAAGTCACAGGCTGTGGAGCAAAACAGTCCTCAGGATGCAAATCACTGAAAAGGGGCCTCAAGAGCAACAGTTGTTGGGAGTGCAGGCTGTGGTGCATAAATAGTGCCATTATAGGCATATAGACACAGTAAGCTGGGACGTTTTGGTCCTGTAGCATAATCAGTTTTTAAGGTGCAGGCTGGGACACAAACACTTATTGCCAAGGCCTGCACACAGAGAGAATGACCACAAGCAGTGCATGGAGCAACAGGTTTGGATGCATGAAATGTCTGAATAAGCTGGCTTTGACTCACAGTGAGCAAAATTTGAGTCCGTTAAAAGGTATCAGGTCAGCAATGGCTCACAAGGAGATGGTTGAAAATGAGCGTAACAAACTGGTGACAAAGAAGGCTTATCCTCAAACCTAAGAGTTTTTCATACACAAGAACATTTTGGTAACATACAGGGAGTGCAGATTTATTAGGCAAGTTGTATTTTTGAGGAATAATTTTATTATTGAACAACAACCATG
>NW_024582566.1:568749-570082 GCF_018398535.1 Haplochromis burtoni
TCTCAGAAACACTTAAAGTCTCTTAGCCAGCTCACAGAGAGCTTACAAGCAGAGACTACTGTCTTCATGTCTTTAACATTGGAACAGAAAACACAGTCTTAATTTTACTCGCGGAGCCTCGTCTCCTCTGGCATGAGGAAGTGGGTGGGTTTGGAGCTCTAATGCCTCCAACGTGCCTGGCAGAAGTATAATTCGCATGTCCCTGCTGCAAACCAGCTTCTCTGTGTGACATCAGTGATGTGCAGTTTGCAACAGCAATTCGTGGATGAGGACCGCCCTGACCTTGATTTTTGAGTCCAGGCGAATGATAGTGAAGAGTTTCCCATGTACACACAACATTTCATTCATAATCGCCTTTCAAGAAACTCAGGGACACCTTACAAGCAAATAAACAAAAATCATAGCATAGATAAAATAACAGTGGGAAGACGCCATAGAATTAACATCATAAACTAAAATCAAACAGAAAAGATGTGTTTTAAGAACGGCTTTAAAGATAGGGAAAGTATGGGCAGAAGTGACACTGTGCAAAAAAACAGAGCCATGGAGGTGCGAGATTATGAAGAGGCTTGAAAGTAAGAAGCAGAATTTTAAAATGAATGCGATGTTTTAAAGGAAGCCAGTGAGGCTGTTGAAGGACAGGAGTACTAGAAGGGTTTCTGTTAATGACACAAGCGACTGCATTTTAGACCAAGTCTGTGAAGAAATCTGCATACAAAGACAGAGGGGATAGAATGACAGTAATAAACACGGGTTATAACCAGAGCATGTACAAGAAGAGCAGTACTGTTAGCTGTAAGGGACGGGCACAGCCAACTATTACGTAAGTGGAAATGTGCAGACAGTAATAATATTGATGTGCTCCAAAATTTAAGGAGCTTAAAAAAACAACACCTCAATTATTAACCTGCAAGGAAGACGTTTGAAAATTGTCAGTGCACAGCGAGAATCTTTCACTTTTGTCTAAAACGATTTTAGTTTCTACCAGAAGAACCTCTGTTTTGTCCGTGTCTATTAATTTAAGAAGTTTAGCAGACAACCATGATTTAATCTCACGTAGGCAGTAAGTGAGAGAAGGTGGTGGGAGAGCCTAATTAGGCTTAGTGGACAGACAGAGCTGGGTATTACTAGCATAAGAGAGATAATATATGCCACATTTCCTAAATATGTCATCAAAGGGTAAAAGATAAATAAGAAATAGAAGGGGACCTAAAGGCCTTTTCACAAAGGACGGTGCATGTGCTGCACTGACCGCAGAGCAAAGGAACTTATAGGCTGCACCCTGCCTACACGTCATTTGTGTGTTCGCTCTAAGTCCACTAGATACACAGGG
>NW_024582566.1:586941-609330 GCF_018398535.1 Haplochromis burtoni
AAAAAATCGCACAGTGTCTGCCCAGCATTAGAAGACCAACACATGTACAGGTCCCTCCACACTGTGTTTAGAAAAGTTTAACATAAACGTGGACACTGCATGTCCCCTTAATAATTCCACTTTAGCAAATGTCACTTGTCGAGCGGTCCTTACCTTTAAAAATAGTCTTTTTTTCTTTCCTCTCCTCTCTTTTTCTCCTCTGTAATCCAAAGTGCATGTACCAGCTCTGCCAGCATTTTTCAAAATGTGTTTTTCCCATAAATGCTATGACAACATTCATTTGAACAGAACGCATCTGACGCATTTGCTAAGCTCCACCCCCGGCTACTGTTGAGCAGCAATAATTACCTGGTTTCTATATTTCTCATGTAGCACAGTGTCTTGTTAATTTATTAGGTTGAGTCGTTTAAAAGAACATGTCACAAACTTGTATTGATTCACAAATACACCACCTAATCATATGTGATAAGTTGGGACTAAATTTAAGTTGTGTAATGGTCAAGCAACTTGATAGCACAGTGTAATTGTGCGAAATTAAGCACCCCCAAAGATTTCTTACTTTTTTGAGAATATTTGCTGTTTGTGTGACACACTACTAAAAATATAAAAAGCATACAGTACTGTACTTGTTTGAGGCGTAATATTTTAACAACAAAAGTATAGATAACCCCCCCTCCCAAAATGGTTTGTTCCAGCTCTCCCCTGCTCTGGCTCTAGCGCTCTTGCTGCCAGAGCGATGGTGGCTGAGACGCAGCGGAGCAGAGGTGTAAGTGCCTAGCTTAAAACAGGGCATGTTAGCTGCATTTAACCTTCAGTTACTCTTTCTACAGTTAGGTAGGAGTCAGACCATGTTTCTTTTTAGCTGAAAAACATTACACCAGGTAACCTGCAGGGTTGAAAACGTGTTTTCCGACGATGTTTGCTACCCTACAATCCGTCCTGCTCTGTAGTAAAATCAGCGACATTTGACCGTCCTGTTGCTCCCATTGAAATGTATACAGCCTGTTTAAAATCTAAAACTTTAGATTGTCCGCAGCCTGCTGTTGTTAACACTGTCCTGTTTAAAATGGATGCTAACTGACTGAATGCCCATTAACCTTATAACTGTTGTGTGCGTGTGTGTTTGTGTACAGAGAGACAGGTTCATAATGGATATAAGGACGTTTTTTCAAAAAAAGGAGCCAAATCAGGTAAAAGTGTAAGATCAAATGATCCGTCAATCAAGAATAATGTTGGATCAGTGTATCAATGTTTACATCTTTTATTAGATGTTCGTGTGGTTTGGTTATTTGCCTTTTGGTTGAAAGTACACTGAGAGGACTTTTTGTTAGTGATCTTAACAGAATTTTTTTCATATTAATGTAATTTTTCATCTCATTGCATACAATCTATTTGTGTATGATTGTCAGTCCAAAGGGAGCGAGGAAAGAGGGAACGTGAGGAGAAAGTACGAGGTCAGGAAGAACCAGGTAAGAAAACAGACAGGGAGCAGTGACGGGCACAACACAAACTGTTAAACTGACAAAGAGAAATACATACATGCAAATGCATACATATATGTCCAACCAGAGCATGTTGGTTGATGTTTAAGTGATTGCCTTCTTGTCTTTGGTGTGTAGTGGTACATTTCTCATGACATGCCATCTCTTTCTCATGTATTCACGTCATCCTCTTAAACTAAAGATTTAAGTAAAATTCATATACAGAAAATGTGTGAAAAAACAGTTTATTTTTTGATATATATTGGTTATGCATTGATCAAAAAAATAGTTGATGTGTAATGTTATCACAGGTACCTGCAGCCCAAATGAGAACATCATTATACACATAATTTAAAATTTTTTGAGTCATTTAATCACATCTCCCTGTCCTCCACTCTCCCCACCTTCACCCAGTATGTTACCTGCTACACCAGAGACAATAAAACATTGGACTTATTGTATGCCAACACCAAGGAGGCATACAGCTCATCACCTCTCCCTCCCCACAGGGAACTGTGCTGGCACCGTTCCTCTTCACCCTCTACACTGCAGACTTCTCCATCAACTGCCCACGCTGCCACCTACAGAAGTTCTCTGACGACTCTGCCATAGTCGCCTCATCACAGGTGAGGACGACTCCGAGTACAGACGGTGGACTCTGGACTTTGTGGACTGGTGTCAGCAGAACCACCTGCTGATAAACGCCGGGAAAACCAAGGAGTTGGTGGTGGACTTCCGGAGACGCAGACCCACCACACTGACAGCGGTGAACATCCAGGGAGTGGACATTGAGATAGTGGACTCTTATAGGTACCTGGGAGTTCACCTGAATAATAAACTGGACTGGAGCCACAACACTGATGCTCTTTACAGGAAGGGTCAGAGCAGACTCTACCTGCTGAGGCGGCTGAGGTCATTTGGAGTCCAGGGAGCGCTTTTAAAGACCTTCTATGACTCTGTGGTGGCATCTGTCATTTTTTACAGTGTGGTATGTTGGAGCAGCGGTTCATCGGCAGCTGAGACGAAGAAGCTGCATAAACTCATCAGGAAGGCCAGCTCTGTTCTGGGATGCACCCTGGACCCAGTGCAGGTGGTGGAGACAGAAGGACTGTGGCCAAAATAACATCTCTGATGGACAGAGTCTCCCAGCCCATGCATGTAAATGCTGCTGAACTGCAGAGCTCCTTCAGTGACAGACTGCTGCATCCTCGATGCATGAAGGAGCGTTTCCGCAGGTCCTTCCTCCCTGCAGCTGTCAGACTGTACACTCAGAACTGCTCCCAACAAACATACATGTTTACGTCTGCGCTATAACTGCAATAAGTTAATTAACCGATTCGCACTACAACCTGAGTTTGCCTCTTACCTGTAGTTAATTTTATTTAATTTAATAACTGTACAGTACTCTGTTTATAGTAACCATTGTCCTTGATGTAAATATGTAAGAAAAATTGTGTATGTTTCTGTTCTGTGTCCTGGTTGTTTGTATTTGTGTCTTTCTGGCTGCTGTTACAACCAAATTTCCCCTTGTGGGACAATTAAAGGATTATTCTATTCTATTCTATTCTATTCTATTCTATTCTATTCTATTCTTACTACCAGCAAGCACACATCTTCTAACTGTGTACAGCAGTATCCAATATGTCTATATCCATATAGACGACTGGATACAGCTATAACTGAGAGCTGCATTATTGTTCACAGGACACTTGCTGACTAAACTCCCCAAATCTGAGGTTCCTCTGTGATCTGGGTCGTGGCTGTTGGTGCACCATTAGAGACTACTACTGCCATAACCAGTAATGACCTTAAGCGTTTGGGGGACTGTTTAAAGAGGTAATATGCACCCCACCCCAATAAAAAAGGGAAAGGATTCAAGCTGGTAACAGCTTTAAGCATAACAAACAAATGACACCAACTGCCTTGACTAAAACTGCTGTTTTTGGAATAGAATGAGGGGACGCCTCGTCATTTTCCTACTTTTGTGTTCTGATGGTTTGTCCGTGTTTTGAAATTTAAAGTAAGTGAAAGAGTCATTGCCTATAAACTTCAGCACCATGGACAGTTCACTGACTACCCGAAAGAAGAATGGGACATGTCAAAATGCTGAGAGAAAGAAATTAGGCAGGTTCCACATGCTGAGTAAAATAAATATTTTACTAATAACTTAAAAAACTTAATATTATCATTACTGCACCCTCGTGTGTTTGAATATCAAGAATATCTAATAAATCTGGGCAAGAGGTGATAGATGCTCCTGACCTCAGATGCATTTCTGAGCTTTTGCTTTGAGTCACACGTCAGAGCTGAGGTTGGGATACAGTTCAGCTAAATTGCTGCTGTAGAAAAAACTAAGACCATACAGACCAGTGGTTTCCTTCACAGACACAGTACTGTACTTTGGTCAAATGCTCCTTAATATCCACATCACCAAATATTGTGCCCATCTTTAAGTGGTTTCGGAGAGCCTGCTTCATGTCCCCACTTCCATATTTAATCCCCAACAGTGTGTGAAATTACTGCATCAAACTGAGCATTCCCTAATGTCTGTACTGAGTTCACAAGAGGGAGGAGAATATCTCTCTTGAACTGTTCAGTGTATGTTACCACCAGGGGAAAGTCTGCATTTTTAGACTCATACTGAAATTGGTGATTTGCTTTTCAGATTTATGTGGCAGAAAGGGAAGTGTCATCTCCAAGTCTTATATCTCGATCATCCCTTTGGGCTGATGAAAGATGGAGTTTTGGGTTTTTTCTGGATGAAATTCAGAGTCATGCTATACCTCATTAATTCCCACTTCTGGGATCTGGGCAGACACATGTTGTACTGAATGACCACAGTTAGAAGGGATTTTCATGATCTTATCTCCTTTTTTAGGCCTCTTACTGCAGAAATGGTTTCATTGTCATCTAAAAGTGTCATGGTTGCAGTGTTTTGTGTTTCCTTTTGGTTTCATCTTGTGTTTTGTGCTAATTCTGATTTTGAATCTGGTGTTTAGTGTTTTACCAGCCCTACCTGTGTCTTTCCTCTGTTCTGTTCATGTCCTCAAGTTTGTGTTGTAAAACAGTCTGTGTGTTTCCTGTTTTACTTTGAAGGTTTGTGTCTCGTCTTGTGGTTCAGCTGTGCTCCCCTCCTGTGTGTCATTCCCCTCATTACCTTGTGTATATTTATAGTGTGTGTCTGCCTGTGTCGCGTCGTCTGCATTACTCTGTGTTACTCTGTGTTAGTTGGTATTACTCCGTGTCTGTCTGTTCTCATCTCGTGTTCCAGGTTCATTAGTTTTTCCCAGGTTAGGTTCGTGTCTTTGTGCAGTCCTCGCCACCCTTGTTTCTGTTTATATTTCACCCTTTGTAAACAAACACTCACCTGCATCTAGCCATTTCCTGCATCTTGGGTCCTCATTTAACTCCACCACACGTCTGCTGCCCCAGCCATGACAAAAAGTCTCTCATCTCATTGTTGATCATATAATTATTTACACTACCAGTCAAAAGTTTGGACACATCTTCTGATTTAATGGTTCTTCTTAATTTTTACGACCTTCCACATTGTAGATACAAACTGAAGACATTTAATATATGAAAGAATAAGATATATGAAACAAGATATATGGAATTATGTAGCAAAGAGAAAACTGATGAATAACTCTAAATATGTCTGAAATTATAGATCCCTGAAAGTAGCCAGCTTTTGCCTTTTGACAGTGCTGCAAACCCTTGGCTCAGTGAGAATCATGATGAAATACTTTTCACATCACAGGTGTGCTCGCTCAGTGGAGACAGATGAGACTGTGAATCAGGCCTTTATGGTCAAAGAGCTGTTAAGAAACCAGGACAAAGGAAAACCAACCAGCAGAAGAGATTTTTTGGGCCAAGAAACAAAGGAATGACCATTAGACCAATGGAAATCCGTGCTTTGGTCTGTGAGTCCAAATCTGAGATCTCTGGTTCCACCTGCAGTGTCTTCGTGCGACGCAGAAAAGGGTCAACGCATGGTCTCTACATGCATGGTTCCCACCATGAAGCATGGAGGAGGAGATGTGATTTCAAACTTGAACGCACACTGAACCAGCATGGCTACCACAGCATCCTGCAGCAACATGCCATCCCATCTGGTTTGTGTGTATTTGGATCATCATTTAATTTTCAACACCAGGAGAGTGATGGAGTGCTGCGCCAGATGGCCTAGCTTCCACAGTCACCTGACCCAATGGTTTGGGATGAGACGGACTAGTGCAGGCAAAAGGGCCAACAAGTGCTCAGCATCTTTGGGAACTCCTTCAAGAGTGTTGGAAAAACATTTCAGGTGACGACCTGATCCCACATAGCTGACGGGTCTGGCCTGGATCTGGTGTCACGCCGGCACTGCTGGCTGACTTCTGGCATGGTAAGTGGTTTGTCATCCAGACATGGGCCAGGCCTGGCGTAGATGGCACTGCTTATGTGATGGCATGCTACATCTGGCCTGATTGTGGTTTGGTGTATGTGGCCCAGGCTCATAGAAAACAGGTCTAAACCGGATCCAACGTCAAGCTGGCACTTCTGACTGACTGGTGTCATGGCAGGGTGCATGTCAACCAGATGTGGGCCAGGTCTGGCAATGAGGCACTATTTAAGTTCCTATTTTCCTAATTTAGTTAGAAGACCCAAATGACATGTTGCAATACTATACTGATATGGTAGCCAACGTTTCAAATGCAGGTTTGACAGGTTTGTGGGTGTAATGATAATAATAATAATAATGATAATAATAATAATAATGCATTTTATTTGAGGGCGCCTTTCAGAAACCCAAGGTCACCTTACAAAGAACAACATTAATAAAAGGAACAATAGTCATAAAATACATAAAACAAGTTAAAATTGCGAAACAGAGCTTGACAACAGATAAAATCAGCACTAAAGCGAATAAACCAGTTTAAACAGATGTGTTTTGAGTTGTGACTTAAATATGGAAACATACATTTTATCCAAACCCTAGTAAGGGTTTACTCATCTTTGCCAGTGAATGGCTGTAGCTCAGGAGGTAGAGCAGGTCACCAAATGATCAGAAGGTTAGTGGTTCGATTCCTGGCTCCTCCAGTCTGCATGTCAAGAGTATGAATGTAGTTAGGAAGCACTCAGCTTAGAGAAAGTTTGTCTATGTGGCATGTTGTATAGAGAACTTTGAGCAACCTGGGAGAGTAGAAAAGTGCTACATAAGAAGCAGTCCATTCACTGTGTGAACAGGGTTCTGTCATGCTGTTGTTGCACTATTATGTTCTGGCACATTTCGTTATTACATGGCTTGATTAAGGTACACATTAGGCTGACATCTGTGGCCAGTGTTGAAACTGTTCTGGGCCAGCACAGCACCACCAGTGTGAATGCAACTGGCCCATGTGTGGGCCATCTCTGGCAAACCAGATCTGGGCCACCAAAGGGCCGTCATTCTTTCCGGTATGTGGGCCATGTGTAAGCACATTGTGTGATCTGGTATGTGGGATGAAGTTCGTGGCTATTTTGAAGAATGTAAAATATAAAACATGTTTTGAGGAACTTCACACTTTTTTGTTTACCACATATTCTATATGTGTTCATTCATGGTTTTGATGCCTTTGATGCCTGCTGTGTAAACAGTCATGAAAATAAAGAAAAACCATTAAATGAGAAGGTGTGTCCAAACCTTTGACTGGCAGTGTATATATTTATATATAAGACTTAAATAAGCACCGCAAACAGACTCAAACGCTGCTCTGTAATTTTGGAACATCTGCAATAATTAACTTTAGGCTGTGGGTGCTGCACAGCATGAGCAGTGTTGTTTTCCCTTTATCACATAACTGCCCTCTGCATTTTGAGACATCAGCCTCTCAGTCTAACCTCTTAACGACACCATCTCAGTGCTTTCTCCAGCATTTGCTGGTTCGTGGAAGGTGTGTCATCATTTGCAGTGTCTGTCTTTAAAACATTAATATCCTGTAGCTAGAAGGGATCTAACATTACCATTTTATTAATAGAATATGCTCTAATGTGCTAACTTGGCTTACCAGAGTGCTGAAGTATTTCACTTGTAACATTGTCATTTCCATGAGTTGCTAGTTCATCAAGCTGTAAAGCTTGGTCGTCATTATTTCTCTTATTTCCACTCTCCTTGTGATTAGCAGCCCACCTCAGTTGTTCAGCTGAGATGCTCAGAACTGCTCAGAAAAAGGTGATGGAGCAGAGAAAGAGGCCACTTTTGGGGCACATGTTCTTTTGTTGTCTAATATTTTAGTGATTCATTTATTTCAAACACTGTGTGTTTCTTTTTTCTGTCACATTTAAAGCTACTTACTGTGCTGACAGTGACAGCTTAACATCAGCTGGGCTCCTTTGAAGGGTAGGACCTATTTCATTTCAGATGAGTGAAACAAAGACAGCTGGTTGATATAGTGAAGGGTTTATGGTAGTTTATGGCTCGGAGCAGTATTTCTTGCAAATGATTTTCACTCCTTGTGGAAGAAAACTGATAACATAGCATTTGGTTTTTACTTGCTGGTTATAGACAGCCTCATTTCTAAACTCTTCAGTTCGCTGAATGCACGGAAATGCATTTCCCCACTCCTCTCTGCTCTCATCACAGCTCTCCTTTCTCTGCTTTCCCATCTCCAGCTTTTGCAAACTTAACCACAAATTTAGTAAAAAAAAGATGCACTGAGCTGAACTTCATGTTTTTAAATTAAAGTATTTCACATAGACTAGAGAATATCAACCTGCTAATTCTCAGGAGTGACTTATTAGCATCCCTAAACTAACATTTTGGTACAACAGCACTGTGAGTCAACGTTCAATGCCAAGTTATTTACCGGGATTGGCTGAAGGACATGACATCACAAGTCTTTCCTCGTCTCTCTTCCTCTCTCGCGCTCCTTCTTTACAGGCTGTGAGAGAACGAACGTGCGGTGCGCGCGAGAACGAGAACCCTGTGGCTGAAGCTGAGCGGGCACGTTTTGGATTTGCGATCAATGAGCGAAGCCTGGGATATGGATAGGTGTTAAGTCTATAACAGCTGTTAATTTATTTTTGTCGCCGTTATTATTATTATTATTATTATTATTATTATTATTAGAAAACGCATCCAGGGAGGGAAACTACACTATGAAAACTGGTTAAAGAGAAAACACCACACAAGCAGGAGGAACATAATGTGAACTGTGAGTGTGCTTGAAAAGCGGAGCGGAGGATAACATCATCTACGCAAGGGTGACAGTGGGTAGAAAACTTGGAGAAAGAAAAACAACGTGGACGAGAGCAAAAAGAGAAAAGGAGGGAGAGAAAAGTCTCGTCTTGGCTGTTGTCGGTTCAGCGCCATGAATCATGAGTAACGACAGTAACGGAGTTGGAGGGCTTCAGCCTCTCTGGAACATCAATGGTGAGTGATTTTTGGGAATATTTTTCTGCTTTGCCAATAAGCTTTGAATATGTTCACTTGCGTGTGATGTTAAATGACTTACAGGACAAAAACTATACAGGTCTTCCATATAAATGTCATCAGTTGTGCAGTCCATTGATTTGTAAAGAAATATTGTCACAGCGGTTTATGCCTTCCTGAAAAGGTGGGTGAAGTGAGTTTAAGGACGTCTTGGGCGTAATTTAAATGGATTTTATACAGATACGAAAAAGCCGACAGCAGCCTTGTTTAAACAGCCAGACCCGCTAAATTATTCTCAGTTTTATTTATACAGCGCCAAATGACAACAGGGCGCTTTATATGGTAAGGCATATAACAATAACACAGTCCTTTCGTAAATGTAAAGAAAATACGTATCAGAAATACAAGTCAGTGAATTAATGTGCAATGACAAGTACGTTTTTTTGATTTATGAATGAACAAAAATGAAAACATTTTAATAATTAATATAACATCGCAAAATTCCACGACTAACATACACACACTGTTAAGGATGGACACACTGTGCGACTGAACTGCAGTAAATAAATAAGAGCTGTATTTATGCTTTCATATTTTTCTATTATCAGTAATGTGCCCACTCAACTAATAAAATATGCTTTGACCAGCAGGTAAGTGATTTAATATTCACATGAACATCCTTGGGGGGGAGGTTAGATTTAATGAAATGCTGTTATCAGGTTCATATCCATAAGCACTCTTTCCTGAGTGCTTATGCTGCTATATATTATATTATATGTACAGAACAGCATTTCAAATGCAAAAAGAGTTCTAATATAAATATAATAAGACAATTGACAGCTTTTAGTTCCTGATAAAAACATCAGGGGGTCGATGTAACAACCCCTCTCCTCACCATTTATTCCTGTTTATCCCATCAACTTCCCCCCATCAGTAAGTTATCTGATCTTCTCCTTCTTTTTGCTTCTCATATCTTCTCTCTTTCCCGATCTGTCCTATTTACACTGTACAGAGGGGGGAGTCTTTGTTCTGCTTATATGCATGTACATTGTATTTGACATGTAGATAAAACTAACTAGAATATGTCTGTGTGTGTGTACATGTAGCCATGCACAAAGGTGGCTGTGGCTCATATAACAGAAGCAGGTTATCTGTTAATTGCAGGGTTGGCTGTTTGCTTCCTGGCATCTCCTAGTGCCAGTTGCCCTTGAGCAAGATACTAAAGCCCAGGTTGCTGGTGACTGCAAACATTTTGTGTAAAATAAAGTGCTTTTATGACCTACTTAAGGTTCTATGTAAGCAGAGACAGTGTGCGTAAACTGGAGAAAAATCTTTGTGTTTTTCAGCAGTGGTACAGAATGTTTATTGCTTTGATGTGTCTACTGCTTAAGCGATTAACAAAGAAAGCTTTTGTTTTTATGCGTTTGTAGTTATATGAATTAGTGTGAAAAGACCTTTGTTATTCTGATAGGTTATTATGCAGTGAGGGAAAAACGTTACCAGTGTTACAATTCACAACATCTTCAGATACACTGTAGAAAACACAAAGTCTTACCTCCTTAGATAAAGCTGAGTACTGCTACATAATGACAAGCATGCGTGCAAAACAAAAACTGAACAAATAAATACAGTGTGGTCTTTTCACACCACTGTGTTTATTGTTTGCACCCTTCCTGATTTCCTATTTATTTGTATATTTTGAAATATATTTATATATTTCAGACCAACAAACAAATGTAAATATTAGACAAAGATGACACAAGTAAACACAAAATGCAGTTTCTAAAAGGTGTTTATGATCAGGGGGAAAACAACCCACATGGCCCTGTGTGAAAAAGTGATTGCCCCCTAAACCTAATAAGTAGTTGGGCCACCCTTAGCAGCAACAGCCACAGTGATGTAACCGGCAATGAGTTCTTTACAACACGGTGGAGGGATAAGTCAGATTCAGGTCAGGACTAGGAAACTCCAACAGGTGGACCCCAAAACGTTGATTCTGTTCATGTGGACGTAGCGTTTTCAGTGGGAGAAACATTTCGTCGCTTCATCAGTCTCAGCTGACTGCAGGTTTCCCCAACCAAGTCACTGAGTAACAAAATGTTTCTCCCACTGAAACGCTACTTTTTGTGATTTCCTCACCTGGATGATCGACCATGCATCAAGACATTCAGAGGTGGTGGTGTTGGTGTAGATCATTGTCCTGCTGCAGAACCCAAATGCACTTCAACTGATGGCTGAACATCCTCCTTCGGATATTTTGGGAGGCAGCAGAATTCATGTTTACCACAAAAACTCTTCCAGGTCCTGACGTGGCAAAACAGCCCCCGGCCATAACACTACAACCACCATCTTTTAATGTTGCTGAAATGCTGTTAGAGCTATGCCAGATGTAATGGGACTCAACCTTCCAGAAAGTTCAGCTTTTGTCTCACCAGTCTATAGAATATTTCCCCAAAAGTCTTGGGGATCATCGAGATGGTTTTTTTTGCAAATGTGAGACCTTTGTGTCCTTTTTGGTCAGCAATGGTTTTCTCTTTAAGCTGTTCATAGTAGCCATTTTACCCCGTCTCTCTCTTATTGTTGAATCGTGAATTCTGACCTTTACTGAGACATGTGAAGCCTGCGGTTCTTTAATGTTGTTCTTGGGTTCTTTTGTGACCTCCATAAGTCATCAATGTGCTCGTAGAGTTATTTTTGGTTGGCTGGTCGCTCCTGGGAAGGTTCACCACTGTTCCATGTTTTCGCCATTTGTGGTTAATGGGTCTCACCGTGGTTCAGTGAGAGAGCCAGTGGGGCTCTCACTGCTTCATTTTGTCAGACTGGTTCTATTTAAGGGATTTCTTGATTCAACAGGTCTGCCAGTAGTCAGGCCTGAGTGTGTTTAGTGAAACTGAACTCAGCTTTCCAAAAAATGTGGCAAATCAAAGTAAAATCATGATTTAACAATAGGGGCAATTACTTTTCCACACAGGACCAGGTTGGTTTGGGTAACTTTTCTCCTTTAATTAATGAAGTCATCACTTAAAAATGCATTTTGTATTTACTTAGATGATCTCTGTCTAATATTAAAATGTGTTTGATGATCTGAAACATGTAGATTTGATAAATATGGAAAACACTAGGAAATCAGGAAGGGGCAACACTTTTCACACATATTATGTAACATGTATTATGTAAATACATGTTACATAATAAAATATGTTGCAATTTAAAACAAACAAACAAAAAAACCCAAACAAAACTTATGTGAGACAATAAGTGTAATGTGTGCTTCTGGGAAATTACCTGAAATATGAGCATGCTTTGTGGCAATGCCCTGCCTGACGTTGGGGGTTCTTAGCCACACACAGCAGTGACAGAAGAAGTCTGATTACTAACTGCCTTAGTAATCAAGCTAAAATGACATGTCTTTAGCAAATAAAGCTGAGGCCTTGAGGCAACTGTGAGACGCTAAAGAAATAGAAACAACTCAGATTTAGTATCCTGTATAATCAGGTAAAAGAAAACACAATTTGTGATAAATGAAAGCAGAAAAATGTACTTTTGAAGAACTAAACATTAGTGTGAAAACACCCTTTATAGTTTAATGTAATAAATGATCTGAAAATACAGGCCTTTGAAATAGAACCACAACAGCAACCCCACATTTCCATGAGATTTCCATCAGTGATGGGGGGCATTTAAAAGTTGATGTGTACTGTTAGCCGACGCGTATGGATCAGTAATTAAGGTTTGACTCTCATCCTCGACTGGAGCAGCTGATGGGTGTCATCAGGACGCTACAGCACAGAGCGAACACCATCCCCACATACACAGCAGCCAGAAAATCCCATCGAACAGGCCCTGAGTAAATGTGGTTATCTAAGCTGAATGTTTGTCTAAGCTGGGAAGAAAGGTCCAGGTGATCCAGGAGAGAAGAAGGACAACTGCTGCAGTCAGCTGAGACTGAAGAAGTCACCTGGATGATGAAACGTTTCTCCCGCTGAAGACGCCACGTCCAGATGAACAGAATCGAGTTTATGGGAAGAAATATACCAGTAATCTAAGATCTGTAATTCCACATGAGAAGCTAGATAAGCTTATGCTGTACACGATCTTAATAAATGTGTCCGAGGCACTTTTCTCCTCCTGTAGTGAATCAGCATCAAAGCTTTCTTTACATATTACACAATTTTGATATTTAATTACCCCGAGCAGTGATTTTTACTTTAACTCGATCCCTTGTTTTGTTGATCTTTTCATTTGTGTATTTATTTCAATATATTGGTTTTTTTTTTATGAAGATCATATTGTCTAAAATGTCTTAGCATGTACTTCCAAATTTATTCTTGGGTATAAAAGATTGATCTCATCTCCTAAAACTGGTCGGTGAGCAGTGATACTTATCCTTTGACTAAACAATACAAACTAACTGAGAAAAGATGCTTCTAGGCCTACTAGATCATTGCTAATGTTTATGTGAGAAGCTCTCTAAAAATTGGAATGTGGGAAGATTTATCATTCATAAAAGATGAAATCACTCGACTTCTATTAAATTAGTTTACCAGCGTTATCTACCAGAGCTGGAAGTGAGTGTGGGGAAATGAACCTACTGTAGGGGATATGGCACTGAATAGAATTATAACGCACCACATGAATAACACTAAATGTAATTATATGTAAAGGATATATTATTATTTTTATGATGAAATACAGCAATATGCAGAATTATACCACTTAACCAGTCTAAACAGCTTACAGCAACTCATAGTCAGTTTAATGAATATAATAAAATACTTTAGGAGGGAATTCAACACAAACAGAAGTAAGAAGAGGCCACATTGATTGACAGAAATGAAAATTATCAGCCTAGAGAGGACTGAATTCAACGACACCCCAAATAATGAAGTGAAGAATGATGAGGCAAGCGCATTCATTTTGAATTTCCTCGCAGCAATTCAAAATGCTACATTTAGACATTCATACCAACTACTCAGTAGTTTGCAACGTACTTGTATGCATGCCCAGTCGGGGCATTCTCCTAATGAGACAATCAGTTGTGCAGTTGCTGGGGGGTCTCCCAGATCTGGAGCATCACTGAGCTCCTGGATCATCTGATTGTAAGCTGGGGGGGTCAGATGGACTGAAACATGTCCCAAAGCTGTTCTATTGGATTTAGGTGAGGCTAGTGTGGGGGGCCGGTCAGTGGTATCAATTACTTCATCCTCCAGGTATTATTATGCATCTTGGACATACTGTGAGACCCCATGCTGGTGCAGCTTGTCCTGGGTTCCCCTAGTCAGGGTGCCGTTGCCTAGGATAGTTTTGTACGTCCCTCCATGGATGTGCCTCCCCAGACCATCACTGACCAGTCATGATGAATATGTTAGATGGTTAATGATTTTCCATTGCTGTCTAGCTCTCCTACAATCTCTTCGATGCTCTTGAGACGTTACTGGGAGACACAGCAACCTTGGGCCAGTGGCATGTGTTGATGTGCCATCCTGGAGGAGATGGCACATCAACACTCATCCAACTGACTTCTTCAGTCTCAGCTGACTGCAGGTTTCCTCAACTTTACAAACAGTACATTTGCACAATGACAAACAGCCCACTGAATGAACAATGGACTTTCTCCCACTGAAAATGCTACATCCAGATGAACAGAATCAATATTTTTGGAAATTACATACCTGGATGACTGAGCATGCATCAAGACACAGTCAAAAAAGATGTATTTTTGTCAATGTATAAATATTTTAGCAAATTTTAGCAAATTACATGTAGAAAATACTTGCAGAATTTCTACTCTCTCAGTCATGAGACCTGCTTTTGTCTTTTATTTTGCCCCGTACATCTTGTCTCACCTTGTCCACCCACCAGATGTCCTCAGTTTTCCATTGTTTTCCATTCACCTGTCTGCACACACCCTCCTTACCTGCTCATTTTGTGTCCCATTGATGTTGAGATAGACATCAAAATTAAACGGCCCAGGTACAAACTTTATCCCGGCATTATACAACAATCATACCTGTATTTCCTTTGTTTGGTCCCGAGATTTCAAATTCCTTTCCTGCTTGTGTAGCAAGCAACCTAAATGCTTATAGTTGCATTTAAAAACAGAATGTAGCAATCTGCACGGCTGGGTCCTCTGCATTCAGTTCCTTCTCTTTGCTTTCCTGTTACTATCTCTTGAGTTTTCCTTAAATTTCTGTAATCCAAGAGGAGAAAATGTACATACACATCAAAAATCAGTCATCCTCTCACAGATTTATGGAGTGGTTCTGAGTGGTGTCCAAGTGTAGCAGGATCTTGCCTCCATTTAGAGCATGTGATTAAACCAATTAAGACTGAAAATGTAACAGAACAGTAGAACGTTTCTCTCTCTTTTTCTTCCTCTTTCTTGACAACATTTTAAGGGTTTCTAGAAAGTTGACACATTTGTAAACCTGAAAGCCTTTGGCTCTTGGTCTTGCTGACCACAAAGCATCAGTACTGTAAAGAGGAACAAAATTAGTGTGATATCCTGTGATCACATTGGCAGTAGACTGAGTTAAACTACACTACTGGTGGAGTAATAGCCATCTGATGAGTCCATACCCTGTTCTCAGTTGTTATTCTTAAATCAGTCACTTGAGGAGGATTTCCAATGAGCTTCTTTTCAGGAAAATGTTCACAAAATTCAAAAGAACAAATTACTTGTGACTTTTCTTAAAAGTAATGCAGTTCATTATGTACTACTTGCCCAAGAAAGGAATTTATTACTCTATTTATTAAATTACTTTTTCATTGCTTCATAAAATGACAAAATTACCAATTAACAGTATAAACGTTGGCTTACAGTCGCGCACACTGAAACAAATCCCTACACAAGGACAATATTTCTTTTAGGTTTTACATATGAACACAAACTCAGCAACACAAACCAAAACTGAAAAACAGCCCAAATAGACTAATAGACCAACACCACGATGATTCTTACAACACTGCAAGCTTGACTGCTCATTGCTGCCTTAATACCTGTTGAGTATGGCTGCTGGGCTTGGGTTGGCATGCACTCAGCTTTCATATATCACTCTGGGTTCTTGGCTAGCTTTGTGGTAGCAAAGCTATCTGTGCAGAAGCTGTATAAGTAGCACGCTGAAGTTTCTGTCATGGACACAGTTTGCACCTTACCATCATGCTCTTGTCCTTTTGTGATATAATAAAAGTAATTTCCATATCTCCACTTCTCAAAAGCTGTAGACCACTCTGCTATTTTCCTCCTCCTGCTAGTGTGCCAAAAAGCCATTGCCTGTCAAAAAGTCATTTACAATGTTTCTCAGTGTAAAAACAAAACACATATTATATATTATAATATATAATATTATATATAATATATTATACATATAATAGTATATATATAATATATATATATATATAATATATATATATAAGTTATGAGGGTAAGTCCAGCATCCTGAGATTGTACGCCAAGCGAAAGGAAGGAGGTCGAGGACCAGTGAGTGTCAGATCCACTGTCCAGGATAAGACAACAAGCATTCATGAGCCAGATGGACAACTGATCATATGCTTAGTCAATACATCTGGCAGCAGAAACCTGAGAAAGAAGAGGAACAAAGAGAGGAACTATTGGGAGGAACAGGCTCCTGCACAGGACCACCATCAGATAGAAGAAATGGCTGACATCAAGAATCCTACCAGTGACTGGACAAACCTGGGGACAGACCTGAGCTAAGATCCTGGGGGACTTCCAGATACAAAGAGACAAACTGGTGATGGACAAGCAGAAGAAGACGGCCGTAGTGATAGATGTGGCTATACCAACATCAAGGAAATGAACACAAGAAGCCAGAGAAATACCGAGGGCCGAGAGAGGAGAGAAGATCTGTTTGACAGATTATAGGCCAAGAAGTAATTTACAATTCCATCCATCCTCTTCCGCTTATCCTTCTCAGGGTCGCGGGGGGCATGAGCCTATCCCAGCTGTCTTAGGGCGAGAGGCAGCGTACACCCTGGACAGGCCGCCAGTCGGTCACAGGGCCAACACACAGACACAGACACGCATTCGCACTCACATTCACACCTGTGGGCAATTTAGAGTTTCCACACTAACCCTACTGTCACTGCATGATATTACTGATATTACTTCAAGTATTTATGATAAATAAGTACTGGAACTATTTATTTATTTATTTATTTAGTCAGATTGTGAACAGCAGCTACACCACTTCTGTTTTATAATGGCCTACTTCTTACAGCCTTTTGCTTAAACAATGTTGCATCAGGCTGTGCATTTGTGTCTGAATGAGTGTTGTTTTAACTGCAGATATTATTACTGGTACATTCCCAGTAAGCTGCTATCAAAATGAGTGATAGTGGAATTAGAGGACAGGGTTTTGGCATCAAGCCGATGAGGATGCAAGGGGCCCAGAACAGTGCTTCAGATTTACTAATGTGTAATAGCTGCTTAATCTTGCCTTCTTTTCTGTATAAAATTTAAAACTATTTGTTAATATGTAATATGTGTTGATGTTGTGTAATGTACAGTACTTTACACATAGTATGGCAGCTCATTGAAACAGTAATGATATGGCAGGAAGTGATGATGCCATGAATCTTTTTTACTGTTTTTTGTTTACTGAGCCTCTTTGTTACCTGACATGTCTTCTACAAAGACAAACACATTCTAATAAGATTAAATGTTTTCCAGATTAGAGACGTCTGAACATCAGTTGGTGTAAAGTAATGTGTAGTACATAATTATGTAGGAGAGGCAATTAATGCACTGATAGAGACAGAACAAAGAGCCTTTTTCTCAGTAACCAGAACTGGATCAGACCGTATCTACATCCTGGATGGGATGCAGATAACACCAGTTTCAGTAGGAGTGTGTCTGTGTAAAAGCCCTTTGTATTTGACAAAATCAAACAACACTCATTCCATTATGTTCCATTACAACTTGGGATTGAGAGTACTGATGTTGATCACAAAATAAAGATTTTAAAAGCATTAATTTTATTCTGGTATGATTGCCGTGGCAAATTATGGTTTAAATGGAAGAACAATACTTACAGGAAGGTTTCTCTTCATTCTTCTAGTCATCATAACCAGCTAAACCTTTGTAATGCTAATAAATTCATCTACTGTCAGATATTGCAACCACGACATGAGTATTGGTCAATGTGGTTTTTAAAAAAGTAAAAACAGCATCAGATGTGACTAAATGTAATTAAGAAAAAAAGAAGGAGAAATAAACGACAATGCTCTGAGCATCATGTTTGATCTGCTGATTTTCCAATAAACACAGTCATGTTTTGGCTTATGAAATGTTATCATAGCGGTTTAGAAATGCTGCATTAGATAACATGCAGTGGTCATTTACTTACAATGGTGACATCTACTCGTGAGCTCCCGCAGCTTTCCAGCTGCCTTGTCTCCAGTTAGCTCCCCTCTCCAGTCCTATTAAAATAGGGAGGGTGTGATTAGTAAATTGCTCCCAGCTGCCCTGCCAGCCTCCCTGGCACCGCTCCCTGAACCCACTGCACCACCTCTCCTCTGGGGGGTCGCTGACCACACGCCACCACTAACCTCCATTCCCCAGCCAAGTCTGCCCACGGGAACGGGAAAGGAAATGAGCCACGATCATCTGTGGACTGGTTCTCAGATACCGCTTTTCTACACTGCATGAGCTGCATGACATTAATGTTAGTTTGACAAACTAACATTAATGTCATGCAGCAGTTTAATTAATGTACAAACAGTTTTCAAGATATTACGATGACACTAGCCACTCCTGACCAGTGTTGGTCAAGTTACTTGAAAAAAGTAATCAGTAACTAATTACTGATTACTTCCCCAAAGGTGATGGACAAGCAGAAGAAGACGGCCGTAGTGATAGATGTGGCTATACCAACATCAAGGAAATGAACACAAGAAGCCAGAGAAATACCGAGGGCCGAGAGAGGAGAGAAGATCTGTTTGACAGATTATAGGCCAAGAAGTAATTTACAATTCCATCCATCCTCTTCCGCTTATCCTTCTCAGGGTCGCGGGGGGCATGAGCCTATCCCAGCTGTCTTAGGGCGAGAGGCAGCGTACACCCTGGACAGGCCGCCAGTCGGTCACAGGGCCAACACACAGACACAGACACGCATTCGCACTCACACCTGTGGGCAATTTAGAGTTTCCACACTAACCCTACTGTCACTGCATGATATTACTGATATTACTTCAAGTATTTATGATAAATAAGTACTGGAACTATTTATTTATTTATTTATTTTGTCAGATTGTGAACAGCAGCTACACCACTTCTGTTTTGTAATGGCCTACTTCTTACAGCCTTTTGCTTAAACAATGTTGCATCAGGCTGTGCATTTGTGTCTGAATGAGTGTTGTTTTAACTGCAGATATTATTACTGGTACATTCCCAGTAAGCTGCTATCAAAATGAGTGATAGTGGAATTAGAGGACAGGGTTTTGGCATCAAGCCGATGAGGATGCAAGGGGCCCAGAACAGTGCTTCAGATTTACTAATGTGTAATAGCTGCTTAATCTTGCCTTCTTTTCTGTTTAAATGTAAAACTATTTGTTAATATGTAATATGTGTTGATGTTGTGTAATGTACAGTACTTTACACATAGTATGGCAGCTCATTGAAACAGTAATGATATGGCAGGAAGTGATGATGCCATGAATCTTTTTTACTGTTTTTTGTTTACTGAGCCTCTTTGTTACCTGACATGTCTTCTACAAAGACAAACACATTCTAATAAGATTAAATGTTTTCCAGATTAGAGACGTCTGAACATCAGTTGGTGTAAAGTAATGTGTAGTACATAATTATGTAGGAGAGGCAATTAATGCACTGATAGAGACAGAACAAAGAGCCTTTTTCTCAGTAACCAGAACTGGATCAGACCGTATCTACATCCTGGATGGGATGCAGATAACACCAGTTTCAGTAGGAGTGTGTCTGTGTAAAAGCCCTTTGTATTTGACAAAATCAAACAACACTCATTCCATTATGTTCCATTACAACTTGGGATTGAGAGTACTGATGTTGATCACAAAATAAATATTTTAAAAGCATTAATTTTATTCTGGTATGATTGCCGTGGCAAATTATGGTTTAAATGGAAGAACAATACTTACAGGAAGGTTTCTCTTCATTCTTCTAGTCATCATAACCAGCTAAACCTTTGTAATGCTAATAAATTCATCTACTGTCAGATATTGCAACCACGACATGAGTATTGGTCAATGTGGTTTTTAAAAAAGTAAAAACAGCATCAGATGTGACTAAATGTAATTAAGAAAAAAAGAAGGAGAAATAAACGACAATGCTCTGAGCATCATGTTTGATCTGCTGATTTTCCAATAAACACAGTCATGTTTTGGCTTATGAAATGTTATCATAGCGGTTTAGAAATGCTGCATTAGATAACATGCAGTGGTCATTTACTTACAATGGTGACATCTACTCGTGAGCTCCCGCAGCTTTCCAGCTGCCTTGTCTCCAGTTAGCTCCCCTCTCCAGTCCTATTAAAATAGGGAGGGTGTGATTAGTAAATTGCTCCCAGCTGCCCTGCCAGCCTCCCTGGCACCGCTCCCTGAAACCACTGCACCACCTCTCCTCTGGGGGGTCGCTGACCACACGCCACCACTAACCTCCATTCCCCAGCCAAGTCTGCCCACGGGAACGGGAAAGGAAATGAGCCACGATCATCTGTGGACTGGTTCTCAGATACCGCTTTTCTACACTGCATGAGCTGCATGACATTAATGTTAGTTTGATAAACTAACATTAATGTCATGCAGCAGTTTAATTAATGTACAAACAGTTTTCAAGATATTACGATGACACTAACCACTCCTGACCAGTGTTGGTCAAGTTACTTGAAAAAAGTAATCAGTAACTAATTACTGATTACTTCCCCAAAAAGTAATCCCGTTACTTTACTGATTACTTATTTTCAAAAGTAATTAATTACTTAGTTACTTAGTTACTTTTTAAAAACACGATTTACAACCTGAATAGGTGATAAAGCGATAGATCTTTCAGCCCAATTCTACTTTTTCTGCATAATCCATCATACAAAATGTAATCAAATGGAAAAGTCTCTTTTTAAAACTTGTTTTATTAGTTTTAATCTTTTAACTTTATGCATCAAGCAAAAATTTAATTATTGCAACATTCTCTGACTGGAAGAAATTGTTTAACTATTTAAACCTATTTTCTGCACATTCCAGCACATAAAATAATTTTTTTGTGTGTGTTTACACTCAGTCTTTCAAATAGATGCAAGTAAAACACAGCAGAAAATAAATAAAGTCAAAGACTCAGCGGTCCTGTTGCTCTATTTTCACCTGTAAAGCAGGAGTGGGGCAGGCGGAGGGTTACCCTGGTGCAGGTGTGCCGCGGTCAGTGGAAGAATCCGCGAGTTTCTCTGTGAGTTTCCCATTACGTCGTAGCTACTCGGTGCTTGTTGGAAGTTTAGGGGTTTTTTCGCTGTAAAAAGAAGTTTTCTTCCCACGCACAGCGGACACTCATGTTTTTGTCACTTTTTATGGAATCAAACTCAAAGTAAGGTCAGTACTTCCACGCTTTAAACGCTGCACGCTCATACTCTCTCTGCACTCGATATGTGATCCATTGTTGATCTGCACACAGCTGTTGTCACTAACGGCGCACTCGCTTACGTCACTGTCGTGAGACATTCTCGCAAAAAATCACGGTTTTAGTAACGCAGTAACGCAGCGTTCCTACGGGAAAGTAACAGTAATCTAATTACCGTTTTTGCAATAGTAATCCCTTACTTTACTCGTTACCTGAAAAAAGTAATCGGATATGTATTTGTATTTGTATTTGTATTTATTTATTTATTGTCATTGTCAGAGAACAATGAAATTGCATTTGGGGCTTCCGTACAACCCGTAAATAAAATAATGAAGAAAATAATAAATACCCCTTAAAACCCAAGTGTAAATATTTAACCCAGTGTGACTCCAGTGCAATAAGACAATCCTTACAAGTAACGCATTACTGCCCATCTCTGCTCCTGACAGACAGCTGCCCCCAGCTCTCTCCCTCAATTCTGGTTAATTGAAACTATAAACAAGTCGAGTCGAGTGGCTTTTATTGTCATTTTAACCTTGTACAGTGATGCAGTACAGAGTGAAATGAGACAGCGTTGCTGCGAGACCCTGGTGCTACATACGACATATAACGGACAAACACAGGACTACGTAAAGTGCAAAAAATTGAAAAAAAAACAAGACAAGACAGTGCAACACTAGACAGAACAGGACGATACAGACACAAGACAGTGCAATGTGCAAAATACTGAGTATTGGTGAAAGTGTGTGTGTGTGTGTGTGTGTGTGTGTGTGTGTGTGTGTGTGTGTGTGTCAGTCCAGTCACTGAGTGTTCAGGAGTCTGACAGCTTGGGGGAAGAAACTGTTCCACAGTCTGGTCGTGAGGCCCGGATGCTCTGGTACCTCTTTCCAGAAGGCAGCAGGGTGAAGAGTGTG
>NW_024582566.1:609355-615631 GCF_018398535.1 Haplochromis burtoni
AAGTAATCCCGTTACTTTACTGATTACTTATTTTCAAAAGTAATTAATTACTTAGTTACTTAGTTACTTTTTAAAAACACGATTTACAACCTGAAAGGTGATAAAGCGATAGATCTTTCAGCCCAATTCTACTTTTTCTGCATAATCCATCATACAAAATGTAATCAATGGAAAAGTCTCTTTTTAAAACTTGTTTTATTAGTTTTAATCTTTAACTTTATGCATCAAGCAAACATTTAATTATCTGCAACATTCTCTGACTGGAAGAAATTGTTTAACTATTTAAACTATTTTCTGCACATTCCAGCACATAAAATAATTTTTGTGTGTGTGTAGAGATGGACCGATCCGATATTAAGTATCGGTATCGGTCCGATACTGACCTAAATTACTGGATCGGATATCGGAGAAAAATAAAAAATGTAATCCGATCCATTAAATATCACGAAAGCACCTCACAAACGCCGTAACTCACCTCAGAACGTTAGCACGTCGGAGCAGTATGCATCACGTGATAGAGTGGCTGTGGCATGCGGGACCTGTCGGTGGTCTGGATAGCATTGTGGAGCTTCGCTAGCAACCTGGCATTTCATCTCCGACAAAGTTATCCCGAGAGAAGTAAAGCAAGTGTGTAAGTCCATCTCTGAATGTTTGTAAAGCATTCCTGCGTTAAGCTTAACAGCGACTGCCTCTCCTTCGCTGCTACTTCAATCATGAAACTGCTTAATGATCAGCTGATCGGCTTTTCTGTCGGAGTCTCTGTTGAAGTGCATAATGAGTCTGCGCTCCAAGCTTTGCTACAGAATGGGAAGCAGGGCTGAAACAGGTCGCCAGTGTTAACCCTAGAACACTATCGCTATAAATAGTAACACGATCACTAATGCCGGGTGATTTATACCCGGTATAATATAACCAATGAAAGTAATCAAATATATCAAAATATGACAACACATGACAAATTAGAGTGGTCTTCTTTTACTTTCAACTGTGCCATGTCTAACAAAATGAAAAATAAGAACTCCTAAAACAAAATAATGACTCTGGAAAGCTGGTCTTTGGTCCACCCATTCCTGGGACATTTGAGACTTCCCTGGTGATGGCACAGGCTCCTCGACACGCAAACAGCTGCAGGAGAGAGAAATCATGTAAATGTATTTTCTCGGGTGTAAATCACCCGAGCGATAGTGTTCTAGGTTAAGCTTGATAAGCTGTTGTTAGAATTTATTTAATATTACTTTCTACTACGCAGGATCTTTTTCTACGTAGCTGACGGCTGGTAACTGTGCAGGGGCGGAGCTAGCAAAGTTTAGCCAGGGGGGCCGATAGGGCATTGAACTAGGGAAAAGGGGGCACAAAGACATACTTTTCTTTCTTATTCTCATTTAAAATGTCGAGCTTTTAATAAATAATTATCTGATACACCCAAAGTTTAATTCTGATGTAAAATGAATAGAAGTCCATTACTGTATATAGTAACTTTAAGTCTATCTTGTGTGTATGAGGGGTGTGTGGGGTCTTTAACAATGCTGGTGGCTTTGCGGATGGAGCCGATGCTGTAAGTGTCCGTGATGGAGGGGAGAGGAGCCTCACCGGTCTTCTCAGCTTTTCTCACTATCCTTTGTAGGGTATTGAGATCTGATAGGGTGCAGTTACCATACCAGACAGTGATGCAGCTGCTCAAGACGCTCTCGATAGTCTCTCTGTAGAAGGTCGTAAGAATAGATGATGGCAGCTGGGCTTTTCTCAGCTTCAGCAGGAAGTAGAGATGCTGCTGAGCCTTCTTGGTTATGGAGCTGGTGTTCAGGGACCAGGAGAGGTAGATACCAAGGAATTTGGTGCTCTTGACGACCTCCGCAGAGGATCCATTGATGTTAAGTGGGCAATGATCTCTCTGTGCTCTCCTGAAGTCAACAATCATCTCTTTTGTTTTGTCCACGTTCAGAGACAGGTTGTTGGCCATTAGCTGTTGCACCTCCTCTCCGTATGCTGACTCATCATTCTTGCTGATGAGACAAACCACAGTTGTGTCATCGGCGAACTTGATGATGTGGATCAAATTGTGCATTGGTGCGCAGTCGTGAGTCAGCAGAGTGAACAGCAGTGGGCTGAGCACACAGCCCTGAGGGGCTCCAGTGCTCAGTGTGGTGGTGTTGGAGATGCTGTTACCGATCCGGACTGTCTGAGGTCTCTCCGTCAGAAAGTCCAGGATCCAGCTGCAGAGGGAGGTGTTCAGGCCCAGCGGGCTGAGTTTTCCAATCGGGTGCTGAGAAATGATTGTGTTGAATGCTGAACTGAAGTCTGAAGAACTGAAGGGCGAGATGTAAGGTGGTGGCGATGGCGTCATCTGTTGACTGGTTGGGGTGATAGGCGAACTGCAGTGGGTCCAGTGTGGGTGGGAGCAGGGTCTTAATGTGCCTCATGATGAGCCTCTTGAAGCTTCATCATGATGGGTGTGAGTGCAACGGGACGGTAGTCATTGAGGCAGGACACTGGGGACTTCTTTGGCACAGAAACAATGGTGGTGGCCTTGAGGCACATTGGGACGACAGCAGTGCTCAGGGAGAGGTTGAAGATGTCAGTGAGGACATCTGTCAGCTGGTCTGCAGATTCTCTGAGCACTCTTCCAGGGATGTTATCTGGACCACCAGCTTTCCGTGGGTTAACTCTGCAAAGAGTTTTCCTCACATCAGCAGAGGTCAGACGCAGAACCTGTTAGGATGCCTGGGTTGTTGACCCAGGGTTTTGAGTTTATATATTATTTATCATTTCTATTCTTTGGTTTCTTTGTTAGAGTTATGTCTTATGGTTTGTCTCTGTGTAATCCTTAGTTGCTGTCTCCCCTGTCCGCTATATCCCCGTGTCCAGTCAGTGCCTGTGTCTGCCCTGGTCCCACGTCTCTGTTCCCTCTGTTGTAGTGCCTGCCTGTGAGTCTGTGTCTTTGTTCAGTCTGTGTTATGTGTTTCCTGTTTTACTTTGAAGGTCTCTGTCTTATCTCAGTGTGTTCAGTTTACGCTTCCTTGTCTCGTCAGTTCTGAATTCCCCCAGCTGTGCTCTCCTTCTGTGTCTCATTCCCCTCGTTACTTCCCAGTGTATTTAAACCCTGTGTTTCTCTGAGTCAGTGTCGCGTCGTCCCTCATGCTGTGTGGATCTCCCTGTGTCTCACTGTGAGTTTAGTTTATGAGTTTCCAGTTTAGTTTAGTTTAGTTTGCTTTTTTATGACTTTCCCCTGCCAGCGAATAAAGCTGAGTTCTTTGTGTTTAGACCTCATGCCTGAGTGCCTGCATTTTGGGTCCACACAGCGACTCATGATAGAACCTGGTCGTTGTAATGGGGGTGGACTCCATCACTAACACATCATTCTGAGCATCAAAACAGAAAACTGGCACCATTTGGTCGCGCCGCCAGTCTCTAGTAAGGAGATGACAGGCATATTAACCAGTACAGTTCTGCAGCACTTTGAAGAGCCGTTTGAGAATAAACTGGAATTATATATTTTTTCTCTCATTTAGATGAACAACAAATTAGACACAAGGAACCGTGTTGTTAGAGAGGTATTTTCATTACATTAGAATGATGACAAGTAGCATGAAATGTCCCAAACTAAAGATAATAAACACAATAAACAAATGACAAAAGCTGTCCAAGTGCTTGTTTACCTTTTTAAGATACACCATTTTGATGACTTCTAATGAAGTGATCAAAAGACAACTGTCAACAGCCCAAAAGATGGCTAGCTAAATTGTTCAGTCATGTATTTGTGAGATCATGAAGCATTTTTATTACATTTTTAGTCCTTTGTTGCTATTACGGTACATAGACACTTTCTAAAAGAGCTTGAATGGAAGTTTGCATTTCCTGTGGATTAAGTGTGAATCAGTCCAAAAAGCATGGGCACATCTAAGGGAAATCCTTCTGAGGTACCAGTTCCACACCCTCATTATCGAACTTTCTCATCATCAGGCTTTACATGTTTGTGAATCACATAAAGCTTCAGAGCAGTCTGTCCAATTTCTCTGAATCCAAAATCATGTTAAAAGCATGTTAAATAAATAAACTTGAATAAAACAAAGTTGAGAGAGAGAAAAAACAAATATGGTCTTGCAGAGCTGTTAACAATGCATATCTAAAATGTATTCTTAACTATGCACAATTTTTACTTGGATAGATAGGACTGGTTTCATCTTCAAGATACACTACCAGTCAAAGGTTTATAACTTTGGGTCTGGCAGACCCAAAGCTACGACTGAATCAGAGGACAGGTTTCTGAGAGTTAACAGCTTGTGTGATAGTCACCGACCCTGGATCCACCCTTGTACAGAGTAAGAGGCACCCTGAACCAAAGTGGCTACCACAGCATTCTGCAGCACCATGCAGAACCTACAGCAAGATAATGACCCAAAACAGTCCAAGCTGTGCCAGAACTACCTCAGGAAAAAGAACAAGATGGTGAGCTTGAAAACATGGAGTCCAGCACAGCCTCCAGACTTAAATCCCATCGAGCTGGTTTGGGATGAACTGGACAGAAGAGTGAAAGCAAAGCAACCTACAAGGTCCACATTTATGGGAACTTCTGCAACAGACATGGGAGAATATTTGATTTCTATTGTAGAATAGTGTGTGTTCAACTGTTATATCTGCCCAAGGTGGCTACTGATGAGTCAAAGGTTAGAATACATTTTAGTCAATAAATCGATTCCATGATTTCTTTTTTAACTCCAATTGCTTATTTGTACTGTGCTTTCATTTCAGAGTGCGACGAGATATTAAACTGCATAATTTTCAATAAAAAACTGGAAAAAAATGGGGTGTTCTAAAACTTCTGACCCATAGTGTATGTGGGATTTTAAAAGCATGTGTCAAATATTCCTAAAAGTAACAGCTGTGTAAAGTGACGTCAGAGTGATGTCTTTTATATGTCATTTTCTGATGTCCAGTTTTGGTCCACTGAAGGGGTTGTTCTGTAACATCCACTGAGTGATTAGTGTTGACTTCCGCAGGACCTCGATGTACAGGGTATTTGTCCAAATGTCTTTAGTATTTTAGACGTCGTTTTTATACTGCTTCTATGGGCTCTGTAGTCCCAAGTTTCCAGAGGGTGGACATGTTTTCTATAGGTTACCAGTTAATTTTTCTGTACTGTTGTTTACACCTCTATAACTGTATGATTCTCCAGTAATCATCTGAGACTGGGGCAATCAAATGATCTGGAGCCGATAGCACGTCCTCCATGTCCTCCTCTGGAAACATGGGAAACAGTCATGTGTGAAGGAGTGCAGAGTAGTCAGCGGACGTCTCCAAGATGTCTTGATGCTAAAATAATAGTGAACAGCTGCACGGTGGATTTTTGAGCATGTCCCCAGCTTCTCACAGGCAGTTTACAAATGTGTGTGTCGGCACAGACTTGCAAGCATATAATGCAGTTCATACATACACGCTTGCCCATAATTGCGTACTTTCTGTCGCAACCTCTCTCAGTCCAGCTACTGATCATAGCCATATTCACTTCGTCTTACAATCATGAGCTCTTCACAATTAAACAGGATACTTGTAAAAAATAAACCATATATATCATGCAAATGGTCTTTTAAACTTACTAAATACATACATACAACAAATTTTTATAAATAAAAATTTTGATATTTTTAAATAAAACAATATTACATTTATAATTCATGTAAATTTCCTACACCTGTCATAGACATCCACATGAGTTCCACAAAATTACCCAGTTCAATGTTCAAATGTTGCAGATCACATGGATGTCCAAGTTTGGTCAATGTTGGACATTCAAATTGTGGACCTAGTGTGGACATCGATGTCCAGAATTGGTCATGGACCAAAGGAGCCAATATAGACATAATCTGAGCATCTGTCCAACATCCAGTGTTTAGTGGGTTATATTTATGTTTAGTTTAGTACGTTATGTAGTGGCCCATTTTTAAAAAAGCAGGAAATTATTATACACATACCTCAAAATCTGACATAATGACATCACTCAAGTAAATGTACTTTAGTTCTGTACTTGAGTTTTACTACATCAGTAGAATGCTTTCAGTCAAGTGATGGAGAGTTGAATGTGATTGCAGAAATCCTTGTTGGTTCTTGTACTGGAGTCTGGAGTCAGTCCAACAACAGATTCTGGGAAACAAACAGAAGTTAAGATAAGAACTTTATTCCTGTATTTCATGTTTGATTGATGTCAAAACAACAAAATGAGTTTTTATGACTAAACAAATAAAGATTCACTAGACAGAATTAAGACCCTTATGAAAAGGA
>NW_024582566.1:618247-630804 GCF_018398535.1 Haplochromis burtoni
GGGAGGTCTGGGCCTCTTTGCTTAGGCTGCTGCCCCCGCGACCCGGCCCCGGACAAAGCGGATGACGATGGATGGATGGATGGATAGACAGAATTAAATTCAATGTGAACTTATTTTATTTTTAAATTGCTGATTTATACAATATTAGTTCAGTGCGAAGCTAAATTAAATTGTTATTTTTAAGGCATTAAGTTAAACGAATAATTCATTAGTTTGTGCATAATAATCTGATCCATTTAGATTTCTTAAAGCTTTCTTCTTCTCAGGGACAGTAGTGGAGGCAGAGTAAGACCCAAATGCAGGACTCAGGAACAAAGGATAAACTAAAAAGTAGCTCTATTGTTACAGTGAAATAAAGAAAATACATAATACAAAATAACTCTGACCAGGCAAAAACTAGGAATGCACAAAAACTCCCAAGAAACACATGAGACATACAGCAAGTGGGAGAAAGTAGCAAAAAGCAGGGAGATCTGAGACAGTAATTGTCTTGATGCATGCTCAATCATCCAGGTAAGTAAACCACAAAATGTTTCGGTTCATCTGCATGTAGCATTTTCACAACATTGTGATTGCAGTCATTCCCCAACTCTGTGAATGGCACTGATCAATAGCTATTGATCAGTGCCATCGATCAATGATAAAGTGTTAGAACAGAATCAGCTTTTTGGTGTGAGACAATAATTGAGTTAAGTTTGGAGACTGGAAACACCAGGGAACACAGATGATGGGATGGGGGACCATCACAGTAAAATGGGACGTAACAGAGGTCAGGACTAAGATGCATGAACTTGACAGAACAAAGCAAGGACCTGATGCTGATGACAAAACACAATGAAAAAGAACTAACATAATCACACAAGAAACCATAAACTAGAAATGCAGATAACATAACTCAGAGGCGCTATGAAATACTAAGCTCAAGACTAAACAATATGAAACTATAACTTAAATAACTTCATATATCAAGAAGAAAGGCTCATGAGTCCCTAACAAAAACTCAAAACCACGAGTCAAAGACCCAGACACTATGGCACCTCTGTAGCAGATAGGTGGTTTTACATGTGTTTCCCTCAGCCTCCACACACTAGGTCATATTTGGATGGAACTACTGTTGAGAAATATAGCATGTATAACGATTTTTTTGTTTTTTGAAATGTCTTTTAAAAGCAAAAACACACTCTGGGAGAGGGGCAGAGTTTAGCAGTTATTAATGATGACACACAAATCTTTCTTTATTGTCCCTGTCAGTACTCTCGCTGCAGCATTTGGATCAGCTGAAGGCTTTTAAAGGAAATGTGAGAGCATCCTGATAACAATGAATTAGAGTACTCCAAGGTGTAATAAATGCATTCGTTCAGTGTCACTTTACCAATATTACACATGTGAAAAAAGGCTGTCCTACATGTTTGTTTAATTAGCACTTTGGAGACTATATCTGCTTTAAAGGCACATGTGTTTGAATTATACCAGGGAGTCAACCATCTGTGATTTGCCACAGTACAGCTACAGCATCCAGCTTTGTTTGTAGTGACTATGCAACAGTATTAACAAGATAATACACCTCTGTGTGCGTAAAGTTTAAGTGGCTGCTCGGCATTGTTTTGGCACATGACAACAGTAGAGGAATTATTTCCTTAAACTTAGCGCCCTTTCAGAAAGACATCTACTGTAATGACATCAATTATCCAGTTCTGTGTAGTCTAAATGTTATTAAGAAATGATTAGACAAAAGAAGGTTTTTGTGAAATACTGTTAAATGCTCAGTGTCTTATGCCACATGTCAAAACAAGACCTAGCGTATGATTAATCCAAGGAGTCGCCTCCTTTCCATTTTAACAAAAGCCAGTTGAGTCTAATTGTTTTCAGCATTTCAGTCGTTATTCTAGATGAATGTTAAATTTTTTATTTATTTATTTAACCTTTATTTAACCAGGAATGTCCCGTTGAGATCAAAAACCTCTTTTTCAAAATCACATTCAAATTCAAATTTTATTTGTCACACACACAACCATACAGAGTGTGACATGAGGTGAAATGCTGATTGCTGTGCAATGCCCGACCATTAAATGACAGTAAGAATTGACGGTAAGATTTAAAGATTTACAGATTACTACAAAAATTTACAGATTTTAACTTAGAAATTTACAGTAAAAAATGTTCAAATAACAGTTTATGTAAGAAAATATTAATAAAAAGAAATTATAAATTATAAGAAGTGTGCAAAAAGAAAAACCAGAGTGCGTGTGGTGATGTGATGTGTGTGAAAGAGTCCAGTCCTACACCTGGTTCAGGGCCCCAATAGCCTGGGGGAAGAAGCTCCTCCTCATTTGCTCTGTTTTGGCCTTAAGGGAGCGCAAGCCCTTCCCAGTGTCGTCAGCAAACTTGACAATGGAGGCGGTGTCCGATGTGGCTACACAGTCATAAGTGTCCAGTAGGCAGTGTTGCCAACTTAGCGACTTTGTTGCTATATTTAGCGAGTTTTCAGACCCTTTCAGACCCTAAAAAAAGACGTGAAAGCGCGTATCGCTTTTACTCTCAACAAGCAGCGGGTGCTGTAACGCAGTCAGTTCTTCTTTTACTCTTATGCTGTTTTGTGGATCACAAGGTTTAAAACTACTTATAAACACACACAAAGTAACTCCACCAGAGTGCCTATTTCGGGTCACTTTTGCCGGTCCAAGCCCGGGTAAAGGAGCAGGGTTGGAATTGTGACATTAAAAAAACAATAATTGCTAAAAGAAATTTAATTTGTAGTTCTAAATAAACTCTAAATGCATTTAGGACGTTTTTTACTCACTTTATGTCTCTTCCACGATGTTATTTCTCTCTCCAACAACATAGGTTACAATTAGATTAGCATGACTCAATTATGCAAATCAGGCGATGACGTCATTTAGCGACTTCTAGCGACTTTTAGGACAGCCAATAGCGATTTTCCTTACTGAGGAGTTGGCAACACTGCCAGTAGGGCTGGGCCATATCAAACCGTTCATGGTAATACCGCTATAATGTTGGGCAACGATAAGAAAATGAAATATGGCGATAGAATATGGGTGAAACGCGCAGTGCCTTTGTTTTCATACACACATGGCCCAAAAAGCATGGCGGTGACGGAGAATGAGAAAGGCGAAAGCGGATCGTTGAATGAAACGATGAACCAGAACTGGTTTGTAAAAATGCTGCAGCTTCACTGGTGTGGAACTGGTTTAGCTTTCGTCCGTCAGATACACAACAAAGCACTATTTTTGGTAGCGCATGCTAACTGGGCGTCGTTATTACCGTGTTGTTTGGAAAATACGGCGCACTTAAAATCAATCCTTTGATTTTTCTGAAAGTCGACAGAGCCCCTTATAATCCCGTGCGCCTTATGTATGAACTCTGGTTGTGTTTACTGATCTCGAAACGATTTTATGTGCACGGCGCTCGAAAATCTGTCAAATGTTTCAGTGCGACTTTGCTGAGCTATGAAGCCGCACCGCTTGATGGATTGTCGGAGCGTTACGGCTATCGTAGGCGGAGCCTCGCGGAGTGATACGTGCTGTGCTTCAACATAATATTACCGTATTGTATGTGTATAACCTCTTTTTAAGTTTAGTGGATATTATACATGGTTATGCTGAGGATGTGTCGGCCAGTTTCCACTGAAATGCCTTTTGGTTAAACTGTCAGCGAGGAATTTGCATTTGCACTGTTACATGTTTATATAACATTAATGCAGATAAAAAACAGCTGCTTGTTTAAGTGAAAATACATTGATAGTTTTTTTGCACTAATAAAGTTGTGGAGTTGTAAAGTATTTTGTCTCGTGTCAATTATATCGTCAGTTATATCGTTATTGCAAATTTTCAAATGTATATCGTGATGAATATTTTTGGTCATATCGCCCTGCTCTAGTGTACAGCGAGTACAGCAGGGGGCTTAAAACACAGCCCTGGGGCACTCCAGTGCTGAGTGAGATGGAGGGGGAGACTTCCTCATCCTCACTGATTGGAGTCTGTCTGTGAGGAAGTTGAGGATCCACTGACACAGTGATGAGCTGAGTCCTAGATCCTTCAACTTGGTGAAAAACTTAGAGGGAATTATTGTGTTGAATGCTGAACTGTAGTCCACGAACAGCATCCTAACATAATTCCCTCTGCCAGTGTCCAGGTGACTCAGGGATGTGTGGAGCAGGTGAGCTATGGCGTTGTCTGTGGATCGATTAGTCCAAACTGAAGTGAGTCGATGGTGGCAGGAAGTGAAGAAATGATGTGATCTCTTCAGTCTTTCAAATCACTTCATCACAATTGAAGTCAGTGCTACTGGACGGTAATCATTGTGGCAAGCGGGCTGTTGTTGAACTCTTTGAAGCACGTGGGAACCACAGCTTGGGCCAGGGAGAGGTTGAAGATCTCCATGAACACCGGTGCTAGCTGGTCAACGCAGGCTCTCAGGACCCGACCAAGGATTGCATCTGGTCCTGGTGCCTTCCTCGTGTTCACCCTCCTGAAAGCTTTCCTCATGGCATGCTCTGTGAGGATGAAGGTGTTGTCTTCGCTGAGCCATTTCTTGTTTTAATTGCTGCAGCGTCTAAGCTAGCATAAAACATGTTAAGCTCAACAGCCAGTGAAGCGTCTGCATTCATCATTGAAGAAGCTGGTTTGTAGTCCGTTATTGTCCACAGTCCCTTCCACAGGCTCCTAGAGTCGCACTGTTGTAGCTGTGACTCCAGTTTTCCCCGTAGCTCCACTTTGCCTTTCTGACCGCGCTGCGCACATTGTAAGATGCAGCCTTGTATTGGTCCATATTACCGGAGCCCTTCATTGTAGGCGGCGGTGTGCGATCTCAGAGTGTCGTGGATGTTTCTATCCACCCACAGCTTCTGGTTGGGTGGATTATGCCTGCTTACAAAGTAAGGTTAAAGCAGCAAGCACCAATCAGGAGGGAAGTCGCACACTGGATGGACCACTCAGTGGCTGCGCTGCAGGATACACTGGATGACACAGACTGGGACATGTTTCAGCGCAGCTCTGATGACATCAACATGTTGACGGAAGCGGTTGTGGGATTTATCAGCTACAGTAATTATTTTATCTGAACTAAGCCCAAAATCTGATGAAAAAAACGATAGCACATTTGCATTAAAAACTGAGTGAGGACCAGGTGGACATTAAACTGCCGTTAATAAAACTGTTTTCTGATTTTTTTTTCAAGAAGGATGGATAAGAGTAAGGATTTTAAATTATTTAAACCACTGATTGCTGCCTCTCCTCGTCAGCCTGCACTTCAACGATTTTAACAGTTTGTGTTTGCAACCCACCTAAAATTTGCCTCATGAAAATGAACTGCTGTTCCCAAAGAATGTCAGTAGGTGGCACTATGAGATTGTTTAGTGCTTGTGAACTTGAGTTGATATAGAGAAGGAGAACAACGCTAAGGCTACCTATGCTGGTCAGAGCTACTCACCGAGAGTTTTTCTTTAATCCTTGTTTAAAAAAGGTTATGAGTGAAGACACGAAATTGGATTTTACTTTTCCGCTTGTTGGGAAACGCGGACACTTTTTGTTGATGCCGATGTACCTCTGTTTTTGTGGTTTCTGTTCATTTCCGGTTGTTTTTTTGTTGGAGTCTAAAATTGTGAGAGCGAGGCCAGTAAATTCACCTGCTGCGAACCAGGATTCAGGATCCCCAGCTGACTGTTTATGGTTTTGTTTTGAATAAATGTTGACTGTTCTTTTAGCTGTGTGTCATTCGCTCCTTAGCCGATTCCTAGAGAACATAAGCCTAAGATCCTAACTTTCTCTACATTCTGTAGTGGTAAAGTATCGTGTGTTACATAGTACCTTTTTGTGGTGAGCCAGCCACGAAAAGGTACAGCTAATATTGAAATTCCAGGATTCTGCACACTTTAGTTAATTTTGGGATTGTGTGATTATTGGTATAAGCTTTCAATTAGGACAACATTGAAATAAGATGGATTTGGTATAGAACTACGGGGTGGATGTTAAACGGTCCATCAGTATTACTGGAGTTACTAGTCTAGATTCTGATGCGGATATTATTGCTTCCTTGGAGAAGTATGGGGTGGTAACAACGATTCTAAGGGTCCCAAATGCATAACCAGAGTGTGGGGAAACTGTTATTGCTGAGTTTGAGTCAGATATTACGATGGGTGATAACGAATTAGAATTTCCCCTTGAGATTGAAAATGTGACCAACAAGAATGTAAACTGGCAGGCTAGTCGCATTGAAAGGTCAGAAATGCATCATACTCCAGAGTCAGACCCTGTTTTGACTGACTCAAGTGATGAAACTGACGTTGACGGTTATTCTAACCACAGTACTACACCCTTGATAAAGACAGCAAAGTTAAAGTACGACCACAGACGGCCCCTTACATCCCAGCCAGTCACCCATTCAGCTAAATCTCAGCCTTTTAGATTTGTTAATCCAAAGACTGCTCCAACATGACTTCCAGTGGTGACAGATGAAGTAACTAACCCACCAGAGATACAGCATACAGTAGTGGAACATGTAATCAGAAATTACTCTGTCACTACAGATAGCCAATCGAAATGGTTACGTTTATTCTCAGGCTGGGTGCCAAAACCCCCAGGAGAAGTGGATTTTGAAACATGGTGTTTGCATGTTGAACTAAAGTTCAGTGATGGCACTCCAGTTGACATTCAGCGGAGGAAAATACTAGAGAGTCTTCTTCCCCCAGCATCAGATGTTGTGAAGCAACTTGGTTATTCAGCACATCCACGAGAATATGTCAAGCTGCTAGATTCTGCATATGGTCTTATGGAGGATGGTGAGGAGATATTTGCCAGGTTCCTGAACACAAATCAAAATCCAGACGAGAAAGCATCTGATTATCTACAGAGGCTGCAAGCTCTCCTTAACACTGCTGTAGGCAGGAAGGGTGTGATTCAAGCAGATGCAAGTCGACATTTGCTAAAGCAGTTCAAACGGGGTTGTTGGGACCATAACTTGGTCCTGCAACTGGAACTAAAAAAAAAAGACCACACCTGAGTTTGCAGAGATTCTGCTAGAGCTGAGGACTGAGGAAGACAGAAGGGCTTCTAAACTGGACAGGATGCAATGTCATTTTGTGTCTAGTAAGACAAAACCTATTGTGCACATGCATTCTGTTCCTGACTTCCCACATCACACTGACTCAAGTGTATTGCAGGCCTATATCTCTAAAACTGAGAGTCTAAAGAAGCAGGTTGCAGAACTGCAGCTGGAGCTGACAACAAAACCACCTAAACAGCAAAGAAAGCGACAAGTTATAGCAATGGAAAAAACACAAGAGCCACCTGCACCTGTGGTTGAGACTCCAAGTTCTACCACAAACCCCAGTGAGAGCTGAGCCTATGGCTTGGTTCTGTTTTAGGTGAAGACGGTCACATAGCCGGGAACTGCAAAAATGCTATAAACAAGGCTGTGGCTGATCAAAAGTTCAAAGAACTAAAAAGCCAGACAGGAAGAATGGAAAGCCCAGCAGCAAGGTCAAATGGCCTGCATTTGTATAGCGCTTTACTTAGTCCGCAAAGCGCTTTACACTACATTCAGTCATCCACACATTCACACTGGTGATGGCAGCTACATTGTAGCCACAGCCACCCTGGGGCGCACTGACAGAGGCGAGGCTGCCGGACACTGGCACCACCGGGCCCTCTGACCACCACCAGTAGGCAAACATGGGGTTAGTATCTTGCCCAATGATATTTGGCATGCAGCCAGGAGGCAGCCTAGGATCGAACCACCGACCTCCTGAGTAGTGGCTGACCTGCTCTGCCACCTGAGCTACAGCCACCCCAAGGTCAAGCTTTAAACTGGAGCAGTTTCCTGTAATGGGACATATGGGAACCAAGAACATTCACAAGAGTCCCAAGTCAGAACAGAGATGTCAAAGTAAATGACAACATGCTGAATCCATTCCGAATCACCTTCCAAATGGACTAGTCGGATCAAGGTCTCTTGCAGAGGTTAAGATTGGGGAACTACCACATAGTTGCCTCATTGACTCAGGGTCTCAGGTTACCACAATTTCTAAATCATTTCAGTTGACCCACTTACCTTCTCATCGTCTTTTGCCATTAGATGATCTGTTAGAGGTTGAAGGTGCTGCAGGCCAAATTGTCCCTTATCTTGGGGAAGTTGACATCACTTTCCCACAGAGTTTCACTGGAAGGATAAAGTTGTAACTGTTCTAGCCCTAATTGTCCCAGATAATAGAGCAAATTCAGAGATTCCAGTCCTCACTGGTACAAATGCCCTCAACATCTTGTATGAGGACTTCAATAAGCAAATGACCATTCCTGAGCATTGTACTTATGCCCCTCTCTTTAGACATCTGCATGCTATCTACAGGAGTAAAACAACAACTGATAGTTTGGTGGGGACAGTCAAGTCACAATGTAAAACCAACATAGTAATTCCAGCTGGTCAGAAGCCTTAAATGGACGTGTCAAAAATGTCTGTGCAGGCCTCGGATCCACTCTTCAAGTCGAGCCCTGCAGCCAGTCCAGCCTACCAGGTGGCTTGATATTTTCCAGCTATGCAATGTCAAAGCCACGGCCGACATCCTTTAAAGTTCCCATTCTCCTAAAAAAAATGAGACAACGCACAATATCATTCTGCCAGCTCACCGACCTTTGGCAGAGATATCTGTCCCACTCTCAGTTTCTCCTGCAAGGTCTGAATGTAGGAATCGAACTGGAAGTTCAGAGCAGAAACATGCTCAGTGTTACACCACCCACAAAGTGACAAAATTCAGTTCGATTTTGGTGACTCACCCCTGTCAAACGAGTGGAAAGATAGGATCGGCTCTCTGATCCAACACTCTTCAAACAAAGGCCACGGCCCATTCATCCCTTTGATTATGAAGCTGTCCGCCTTCATTTGGAGCAGCTGTGCGACAGCAACATTATTACAGAGTCCGAGAGCCCATTCGCTTCACCAATTGTAGTTGTGAAAAAGAAAAATGGGCAGATCCGCCAATGTGTGGATTACAGAAAGTTGAACAATCAGACAATCAAAGATGCTTATGCCTTGCCCAATATAGAAGAGGCATTTACAGATCTGTCAGGATCCAAATGGTTTTCTGTTGTGGATTTAAAGTCTGGATATTACCAGGTCGAGGTTGAAGAAGAGGATAAGCACAAGACAACTGTCGTCACACCCATTGGGTTTTGGGAATACAACAGGATGACCCAAGGAGTCACAAATGCTCCAAGCACTTTTCAAAGAGTTATGGAGAAATGCATGGGCTCCATGAACCTCAAGGAAGTACAGGTCTTTCTTGATGATCTTATAGTGTTCTCCAATACTTTGGAGGAACACGAAAAAAGGCTCCTGAGGGTTCTAAACAGACTGAAAGAATTTGGTCTCAAACTTTCACCTGAAAAATGTCACTTTTTCGAAAAGTCAGTGAGGTATTTAGGACACATTATCTCAGAAAAGGGAGTGGAGACAGATCCTGATAAAATCTCTGCACTCACTACATGGCCCAGACCCACAAACCTGTCAGAACTGAAGTCATTTTTAGGCTTCACCGGTTATTATCGCAGGTTTGTCAAAGATTATTCTAAAATTGCAAGGCCATTGAATGATTTGACAGCTGGTTATGTTCCTGCCAGGAAGCTGAAACACCACAAATCACCATCAAACAGCGACCTGAACCGCCCTTTTAATGAGAAATGGACTCCCTCATGTGAGGAAGCTTTCAAGACCCTCATTGAGAAGTTGACATCTGCACCAGTGCTTGGGTTTGCTGACCCCCAGAAAACCCTATGTTTTACACACCGATGCTACTTCACATGGACTTGGTGCAGCCCTTTACCAGGAAGAAGAAGGTCGGTTAAGAGTCATCGCCTATGCCAGCAGAGGCCTGTCTAACTGTGAAAGAAGGTACCCTACTCACAAACTTGAATTTCTTGCACTGAAGTTGGCAATTTCGGACAAGTTTGCTAATTATTTGTATGGAGCTGACTTCACCATCATGACTGACAATAACCCACTGACCTGCGTGTTAACGTCTGCTAAACTTGATGAAACTGGACATCGATGGTTTGCTGCTTTGTCGAATTTCAATTTCAACATACAGTACAGAGCCGGTAAAAGAAATCAGTATGCAGATGGATTATGAAGGCGGCCTCATGTTTCTTTTAAAACTGATGACAGTACAACTGCTGAGGACAAGAGAGTAAAGCAATTTATTACAAAGTTTATAGGAGAGAAGAACAGTGCAACATTTCCAAGGGATGCTATTTATTATTGTCATGTTTAGTGCTGTGGCAGGCAGGATAAAGGACTCAAATGCAGGACTCGTATACAGAGACGTAAACTCAAAAACTTTATTAGCAGAAAACAAACAAAACCAAAAAAGGAAACTAAACGGGAAGGAAGGAAAACTGAAAACACGACTGTCAAAGTAATTGGTAAATGGACTGGTTCTTATATAGAGCTTTTCTACTCTATCTGAGCACTCAGAGCACTTTATACAACTAATTCATTCACCCAATCTAACATTCATACACACTCCGATGGATGTATCGGAGAGCAGATCTTAGCTCGGTCATTATCAAGGGGCGCCTCCCATTTTGACGTCGGGACTTCCAGGTTATACTCGGCACAGATGTTCCTGTACACTATGCCGGCCACTTGGTTATGGCGTTCCATGTATGCCCTGCCTGCTAGCATCTTGCACCCTGCTGTTATGTGCTGGATTGTCTCTGGGGCATCTTTACACAGCCTGCACCTGGGGTCTTGCCTGGTGTGATAGACCCCAGCCTCTATGGATCTTGAGCTTGTTCCTGTGCTGCCATGATTAGTGCCTCTGTGCTGTGTTTTGGTCCAGCTTTGTCCAGCCACTGGTAGGATTTCTGTATGTCAGCCACTTCCTCTCTACTGGTGGTACATACTGTGCAGGAGCCTGTCCTTCCATGATGGCTCCTCCTCTTGCTCTTCTTTCTTGGGGTTCTTTCTTCTAGTGGTTAGTTGTGGCCATCTTCCTGATGTACTCATGGATGTTCATCGTCTCATCCTGGACTGTGATTCTGACACTCATTAGTCCCCGTCCTCCTTCCTTTCACTTAGCGTACAGTCTCAGGGTGCTGGACTTGAGGTGAAACCCTCCATGCATGGTAAGGAGCTTCCTTGTCTTGATGTCAGTGGCTTCTATCTCCTCCTTTAGTCAGCTTATTATCATCAAGGTGTCTGATCACCGTGTGGTCCAGGTGTTCTTACCAGTCAGCGGACTCCTCAGGACTTGCCTACCCTCTGCAGGTACTTGGTGGTTTTAGTTTTCCAAGCGGCCTCTTTGTGGTTTCCATTTGCCTGTTGCCCAGGTACTTGTAGTTGTCTTTGATGTCTGCAACATTGCCTTCCGGTAGTGTGATGCCCTCAGTTCTGACTACCCTCCCTCTCTTTGTTACCATCTGACTACACTTCTTCAGTCTGAATGACGTTCAGATGCCGTTGCTGTATATCCTTGTGGTGTGGATCAGTGAACCAATGTCACGTTCACTCCTGGCATGCACCTTGATGTCATCCTTGTATTGGTGGTTAAAGGTTGCTCCATTCTATAGTCGGTATCCATAGCCAGTCTTGTCAATGATTTCACTGAGGGGGTTCAGGCCTATGGGGACAGAGCATCTCCTTGGTAAATCCCTCACTTGATGGGCTATTGGCTTGAAATCTGAACACTCCTATAAAACATTCTCATTACTCAACAGCCATAGCAGTCATATTAAAATGAGCTTATTTGTACAAATGTTTAAAACATTATGTATTTTCATTTCAAATTTTAAGGGAACATAAAAATCTACATGTACAGAAGATTCAGTCAAGTCTGATAAAAATAGGCTTGGCTTCGTGACTTTGTACACAGATGAACATATTTCTAACACCAACTTTCTATCTAAAATTCATTTCACTTACTTATCTAATTCTGTGGTAAGGGTAGAGGCTGTTCCAGCTGTCATGTGATGAGAGTTGGGGTATACCCTGCACAGCGCTAACCTCAAACAAAATCCAATCAAAAAAGGCATTCCTTAGAAGCAGTGATGATTGTGCGTTACAAAGGTCTTGAAGATTGTTGCAAATATATAACTGATAGGCTTGTGATGACCCATATGTCCCATGACCTTGATCAGGATGCCTTCATGAGATCTGGGTGGCATCAGTGCAGAAGGAAGGGCCACAGAAGAGATCATGAGAATTTCCAGGCAGCGAGAAAACTTGATGAAAGAGTGAGAAGAACAAAAATCTGGCAGTGACGTGCCCAGACTTTATGATGAACAAAGGATCTGTTTGCTGGAATCTTTGAGGATGAGGATAATGGACGGAGCCTTGTAAGGACATAGGGACGAGTTTATCTTAAAATAGAATATGGAAATGGAGCTGCCTGGCTGGTTAGTTTGACCTTCTTTGTGAGGTGAGGCAGCGACTACTGGTTAGATTTTGTAAATGAACAAAGGTGATGGGAGACAGTTTTGTCTCTGGGAGGCGAAAATGGAGCACAAAATATATACAGAAGCCTATTAGAGGAAAAGGCTTCTGTATAT